>NW_025767390.1:662553-865053 GCF_003918875.1 Haliotis rubra | reverse complement strand
ATTATATATTTTCAGTGATGGAGGTTTAGTCTAAACGTCAACCAGCTCATCTTTGGGTGAGGCACGCCGTGATATTGCTGGAATATTGCTAAAAGTGGCGTAAAACCATACTCACTCACTCACTCACACACTCACTCTTTGGGTGAGGCATCTCTTCAAACTAAACTGATTTATCAATTGATTTAGGGGATGAATATTTAATTCATCTGGTTAGTCTTTCCTGAATAGGGAAGCTTACGATCACCAGTCGCGTGAAGAAGACGTTAAAAGATTGAAACTGATTGCCCTGTGCTCGGCAATATGGGATTACTACATGGACTAATTGACTGGATGTCAGTAAAGTGTATCTGAGTAGCGTGTCAGTGTTACACTACGGCTTTGAGATAGCACTACAAACCAAGCAAAAATGTTTGGTGGTTTGTTTGTACGTTGTTTAACGTTTATGGCGACGGTCTGTAAATACTTGGGTCTGGACCATAGCCTCCTTTCACGAAGCACTAAGGTGATCGTAAGGCACTAAGGTAACCTTAGTTCAGTGTTAAAGAATGGGAGTTAAGGTTGACCTTAGTAAAGGTTGCTTCGTGGAAGGAGCCCCAGGAAATCCAGAGATCAATATCATGAGCATTGATCAACACAATTGGGATGTTGACATGTGACCCGTTAGTCGCCTCTTACGACAAGCATGGGTTGACGAAGACCACTTCTAAGCCAGATCTTAATGAGTACAAGCAAATCCTCGCATTGACAATTCATACGTTTTTCAAAATTGAAAAACGGATTGGAATTTCTAGGATGTTAAACTAGCAACAACATACCGCCAAGAGTTATCTGCCTTGTTTGTATTGTTTGTAAACAAACGCTAGATCAAATGGATTTTGACAATGAAGCGTTTCGCATCTTATAGTGTTGAGGAAATTGATAAAAAACGGAAAAAGTTACATTCCCAAAGCACTGTCAAGACAAATGCTCAGTTCACGACTTTTAAAGGAATATCTAAAAGAAAAGGGTGAGAATGAACATTTCGAAGATTTTGATCGAGCCACTTTGAATGGCATTCTTGTCAGTTTTTACCTAGATGTCAGACGGACTGACGGATCGCAATACACAGTGAACTCTCTAGAGAGTATCTGACATGGACTCAATCGTTATTTGAAATCTCCCCCTGGTAATAAGGAGTTTGATATTGTAAAAGATAAGGAGTTCGCGAAAGCGAATGACTCATTTCGGTCCGCAGTGGCCGAATTGAAGAGAAATGGAAAGGAGTAACTAATCACCATCCCTCGATCAGTGAGATCGAACTACAGAAACTATATTCATCAACCTACATGAACCCAAACACACCAGTCGGCCTTCGAACAAAGTTCAATTTGAGATTAGACTGTACTTTTTTCGAAGAGGTGCTGAAAATATGCACGTGATGAACAAGGATACATTCTAAATAACAAAGGATTCTAATGGAAGAAATTGTGTAAAAAAATGTGTGGATGAACTCACCAAAAATCACCGTGAAAACGACAAGGAACTTGTATCCACAATCATGCCTGAAAATCCCGATGATCTATCCTGCCCTGTCGCGTCATCCCCCAAACTGAGGAATTGTTTCCTAGATGACGACGCAATTTGGTATTGCAACGTTCCCGTTGGGCTCAATACTCTCCAGAAATTGATGCCATCACTAAGCAAGAGTTGCAATCTATCAACAGTATACAGCAATCACTCTATCCGTGCCACTGGGGCCACACGGTTGTCGAGGTGTCACTTCGGTGAAGCTCAAGTTATAGCCCTCACTGGCCACAAGAGTGTATCGTCTCTCTCTGTTTATCAGCGAGTTGGCGATTCTGAGAATGATTGTATGGGAAAAGCCATCCAGAATAAACTTAGTACAAATCCACCTCTTCCTCAATCTTCTACTCGTCCTGCCTTGATGCCAGCGTCCAAAAACGTCTCTCACCCGGTCCCGCTGTCCGCCATGACACTTCCTAGCGGCGATCATGACCGATGCGTTGACTTCCAACTGAGAGGGGTCAGCATGGAAGATCTCTTTGGTGAATTCAGCGACACAAATGCTGTAACTTCTAGGCCACAAATACCACTTCTGTACCAGTGTACTATAAACAATCTGCACATTCACTACAACAAGTAGATATGGGTTGACCAGAACATCGACACATCTCGCTGAATCTAATGCGAGTGTAGTCTACAAGGCTAGAGTGCATTCCAGTACAGGTTATGCTGTCCTAACCTCGATACCCAAGTTGATAAAAGTTTCATGTTATTAGAGTTGCAACTGCTTATGTCGTTCTGTGTTATTTAAGAGTTCTTGAAAATTAAAAAGTTTGACAGTGAATGACAGTGTGGATTTCGAACATTTATTGCACAGTTTCTAAGGTGGAAAGACTGCACGGGGTGACGTAACCGTTCAAACGTATATACGAAATCGCCGTTTCAGCTACCGCTTTGCTTAATTTGTACAAATCCTTTATTTCAGTCTAGAACCGTTGCACGGTACTAGATCAAACTTTTCGTGCTGAATGCAATGGTGTGAACCAAAAAATTGTAAGTTCACAAACAAAAAAGTTATGCCAACGCAATCGGCCGCCATTTTTATTGTCTCATTCTTTCAGTCCATATTTAAAGCATTTAGTGAGGGTGCTCGTCGGGATAAATTCGTTACCATGTGTCCGCGAGTTTGATATGGAGATTTACCATGTGTCCGCGAACACATGGTAACTTATAATACTGCAGTGAGAGAAAGCAAGTAAAACACGAAAATTTGATATTTGAGAAGAGACTGCATGTCTCCAGACAATAACCTTATGACTATAGGTCTGTAGTGTGAAGTCGGACTGTCATCTTGTTCACATTTTTGGGAAACACAATTACGGTAATCTTGTTTTCATGCAACTGAGAGGAGGGCTTTATACAGAGTAAAGGCGAGACTATGCATGCAGAAAAATGAATATACAAGACAAATGACAAGATGTCATGCAACGAATACCTAGTGGGAACTTGGGTGTGTGAAGATAACATTAAGAGACACTCACTGCATGAGGAAGGCGATGTTTAGGCCAGTAACACAGATGCCGGAGATGCAATGTAACACTGTGGATGATAAAGTCAAACTTATTCCAGGTGGGTACGTCAGACTCCCATCTCCCTTTCCGTCTCATAATCCAATAACGTGTTCGCGAAACAATGGTGGAACATATTTGGTAAACACTGTTTTCACGCCAAACAATGATAGCAGGTGTGCCAAAATATACTCCTTATCTTCTGATGGATATTCTCGAAAGGAAAAATCTGTTTTGTCTTCTCACAATGATAACAGGTGTGTCTGGAACTGGTCTGGTCTGGAATATTCTTCTTATGAATATTCCCATGACATGGTCACGAAGGGATAATGGAATGTGATTCTTTTTGTCAGGCAGTGAAATGAGCAAAACGTTTTTGTTTTTTGGGTTTTTTTGTTTTCTGGGACAGAAATCATTAGCATAGGGTTGTCAGTTCGTTGTGCGTCTCTATAAATAACGGTTTAAAAGCTATTGTTTTTGAAAGGTTTGTTCTTTTTCCCAAGTGGTACAAATGTATTTCAAAAGCATTTTGATCGTTTTGATAAGCAATACCCCTTCTGAATGAATATATTAGTTCTTATAAATCTTGAAACATAAGAGTATTTGCAAAATTCTTCGAAACTTGCCGATTGTTTTTAGGAATGAAATCTGATTTCAGGCGTCAGCTTTTTTGCCTAACTGTGGTGTTCTTCCCAATTCGGACCAGGTCCTTTAGACTGACAGAATAGTTCATCAAAACGCGTACCTGACTCGTGAACAGAAAGAAAATTCACAACACATTACGATGAGGTCAGTTTCAAACTGTATCTGAAGCAAGCAACCCCTTCATTTATTGACAGGGTTTTGGAAGGAAGTTATTAACTTTTTCTCCTTTTACCTTGTACTTAGATATAAAACCTCCACAGAAGACAAACATAAGTCCGGAATATCTGCAGAAAATGTTAAAAGTGATAATTGTTTTGATGGATCAGTGAATTATAAAGAACCAATATGCTGTCAATTTTCTTCAAGTGGTATGACAGTGAGCTTTGCTGTGCATGGAAGTAGAGGCCATATCAATATTTTAAGCCATTCATAAAATATGAAATCGGATTTTCAGTTTTTAAGTTTATCTTTGCCGCTGGGCAGGAAATCATATTACAAGATCAATTCCACGCACCTTGCAAACGTTGTTGGTTTTTGCGTTTTGTTTTTTCAGTGATGTATGACGTCAATACTTCAGGGATGCTGCATAGACACCATCTGATGGAGGAACGAAATTTTGATGGTGAGGGATAAAGACGAAGTGCACTGCAACCAAAACACAATACAACAAAACATCCATAACACCATCATACATTGTACTCAGAACAACGTTAGATGACATTATTTTGGTCTGAAGTGATGTGTGTAAATCATATAAAACTGTTCTTAAACTCCAGCCTGGATGTCCTACTTCTTGGCATGCTACCCTATCCGGGAATAACGTCCCTAATTTTAGATACTGTTAGCACTTATTGCATGACGATACAAAATGACTCCAGGGATATGTTTTGGCTCCATAATGACAGATAGATGTGACATGCAAACAGGAAATTACCATGAGACAAGAAGCTATTCTGCTCGTGCTGCACGACAAATTGTATGTAATTGATTGTGTGCAATACATTGGTCGATTACAACTATCCCTTGTGAGATGACTGGAAAGCCTCGAAGTGGAATGAATCTGAGAAATTAGAAAAGCACTAACATCTACTTTAGATGTTTGTCTGACATTAGGGACGTCTACACCGTGTTTTGTTATAATGCTATAATGGTCTTGCTGCTCTGTACAAATTTTTAAATGTTTTACATGCATGTTTACCCATGTATGTCTGTGTCATTTTACTGATAGGAAGAAGAAAGGACCAAATCTGATATTTGAGCTCCCCGCTCTCGGTCCTCTCTCAATCATGAATATATGCCAGTCAGTCCTGGTGGTCGGAGGTTAAGATCTTCTTGAGAGACGACCCGTGAAGATCCGGTCTTCAGCAACCCATGCTTGTCGTAAGAGGCGACTAACCGGATCAGGGTGGTCAAGTTTGCTGACTTGGTTGACGCATGTCATCTTATCCCAGTTGCGTAGATTGATGCCCATGCAGTTGATCACTGGATTGTGTGGTCCAAACTCGATTATATACAGACCGCTGCCATAAAGTTGTAAGGTTGCAGAGTGTGGCGTAAAACAACATTCATCAACCAACGCCAACAATCTCCATAGTCTTTCAGTGTTGATTTTAATGTTGTCAATGTCGATGCAGTGCTGGGCGGTACGGAGATAGGTGTCAGCCATATTCAGTCATTGGAAAGTTTTCTGGGCAACCGCTGAGATACATCGCCACAGTTTAACATGGAAACCCGACTTACTCACAATATACTGATAACAAGCCGACCATTCCTAATTTTATGGCACAGGCGGATCCAGAGGTGGGGTGCAGGGGTGCGCACCCACAACCCCCATCCCCTTTTTGTCCTGAAAGGTTATTAAATGACCATTGAAACACTTGTGAAAACGGGTGAAAATGAACTGTGCACACACTCACTCATTCCATTTTTGTCTGTCATAAAACCTCTGATTTTCTGACAATCAAGACAACTACAAGAAATACCCCTGTCTTCCATATTTGAGAACATCTGGTGTCATCACTGATTTTCAGTGATCCATAATGATTCATGTAACTGTACATTCGTCACTGCTTTTTTACTTATATTTTAATGTTTTGACATGAGGACTCGATTTTTGTATTAAAACCTCTGACAATGAACACAAATATTTTTCACTTGGTGCCGTAACTGGTTTTCAGTGATACATAATGATTCCGTAATCGTCACTGCTATAGTGATTTTTACGACCAATCTCTTTCGGCAGATCTAATCAATACTGAATATTCTCTGACGTTGATGTTTTAAGATTGAAGACGAACATCTACAGAACACTGTATGACAACACAAGTTCTAAACTAAACACAACAGCCGCAAACACCAGACCCATGAGACACCAGACCCACGTCAGTATAAACCCGAGATCCACAAAACTGTTGAAAGTCGATCGCTACGTGGAATAATTGATTGAATAGGGCATCAGAGAAACCACAGGTCGTATATATAATAAACAATAAATTCCATCTGTTTGTTCGTAATCAGTGAACCTTTACTCTTCCCAATAGCATGCATTTAATTCAGGTTACAGGGTCACCTTTTCCAGGGTAATCTCCAGATACCAATCAAATTTGCAATTTGTTTCATGTTCTACATTATTTCATCAAATCAAGAACCAAAACGACGATATTCACATCGTGGAAGTTGAATAATCGACGTATCATCTGATCCTGACTACATTGGAAGCCCTTATGACTGATCTCGTAATGGTGATTCACGTCTTGGGAATAGTGGAAAGCCTGTGTCGATGTTTCTGCTGGTAGACTCTGAAGTCCCGATGTTTCAACGTAACCTTAGTAGTAGTTATCAGTTGTGCCGAGTCAACGTTTCATGTTTATTCAGATCTGGGTCGATGAATCTGCTGGTGTCCTGAAGTCGTCGAAGTCCATCGTAAACTCAGAAGCATATACTGATTATGTTGATTAAACGTTTCACATTTTCCTGAATAATACCCATATTTCTGCAGGAAGACTGAGCTCCCTGGGGTTCCAGGAACATTTACTTTTACCAATGCTGAGTCGACGTTCTGTATACACTTGAACTTCCGCTGGCGGACAGAAGTCCCAAAGGTTAACACAAGCTCAAAAGCATTTTTGCATTCATGCTGAGTCAATATTTTGTATTTCTCTATGTCAGCAGATGTTACGGATGCAAGTAATGATATAGGTGAGGTGACGTGAATTGGGTTTAACGTCGCGCTGGAGAATATTTCTCTCACATGACGACGTGCATGCGTGTGTATGTGTAGGTGGGGCTGCTTGTACTAGCCCAGACTGAAGCTGGTTTTATAGTGCTAGCCCACTGAGATACCAAGCCGCAGTGAAGCATGAATATCCCACTCAGACACATTATACTGACTCCGAGCCGACCAGTCCTTGTTGTACCCATTAATGACAAGCGCCAGGCAGGGGCCAACAAGTAACATATTTTAACGTCTTTTGGTAAGACGCGGTCGGGGATCGAACCCGCGACCTTCCGCTCTCCCGGGACGCTCTAACCACTACACCACGGAGCCGGTATGTAATGATATAGACACAACGTACAAAATGCACGCCATTTCAAGAACAAACCGAGACAAGCTGACGACGCGAACCCCTAGAGATTCACCACAAGTCTAGATTATGATTCCAATACATTTACATGCTCATATCAGCCATTGTACGATCTGGACTTGACTGAAATATAAATTGACATTCGTGGTTTTTAATCAAGTTGAAAATAACTGTTTAATGTTTTCATTCAGTTCTGTTGACGTGTAAAGAAATGCATCCGTGGTTGGTATGACAAATGGGTTGCAGAATTATGTTAGGGATTGGTGATTGTAAGTTTATGACCGTATTAGACGTATGAAGGGCAGATTTAAGGTTCCACATCACACAAAAAGCGTGTATGACAACATGATGAAAAGAAGATTTATCGTCCACAATTCCGGTATTCATTTTATCGGAGTCTCACTGCAGCAACTGGTGGCAAGGTAAACGAGTTTCGCTTCACCAACTGATTACATGGTATCGGGAACACATTTGCTTTGTAGTGAGTTTCGCCAATCAATACTGAGATCACATGGAGAAGGATTGGACATAAACACGTTTCATCCTCCGATTTTAATATCAGCGTGACAGCGTTTAATACGCGGGTTTCAAAATGTTCGTCACATCATGACAATCGTCTCTCATTTATCTGATGTATTGGTTATGCTGTTGGTTTTCAATCATTTGGTTTCAAAGAGATGCCTTTGATTGTGCTGTGGATGAATTGTAACAAGCATATTGTTTTTTGTCTCCATTGAAGTCCTAGGATTTGTTATTATTCACTTACAATATATCGTTATGGCTCCTGCATTTGTTCCTGATGAAGAATAACCTTATCAGTTGTGTTTGAGGGTGTCATTTATAATCGGTTTATTTCTCATTGTCAGTCTTGAAGCTGCCCTCGGTTTGCCATTATCTATTTCAAAGAACTTGTTCACTGGTTCTTGAAGTATTCCGTTATCAGGTTTCGTGACATTGAACCTAAGAATATGACCAACTATTTGCATTCAGATTTCATTAGAGATTGTCCAGGTTAATAAAGACTACTGATAATATGATATCCGCTCTGGATGGAATTGTCCTCTCGGCTTCTTAGTGTCAGTAAATTTGCTTTAGTTACCTATTTTAAACGTCCCCACTCCATACATGCATGTGAAGCGTTTGAAATCACAAAATCGTATTTAACAACATAAAAGCTCAATATTTGAAGGATTGCGAGGCTATCTTCCTTCAACTAATCAAAATAGGTGGTCGATTTCATTCATGGAAACTCGATCTGACTGCGACCCTTGCACGTCCATCTTGATCATGATATTGTTCGAGGCTTTTACGAGCGTTTCTGGGGACGAATACTTAGCACTATATACATTAAGTCTCATACAACGTTGGAGTGTTCGGGGTGAAAGTTCACCTGGATTCCAAACAGGCCCATCATGTGACATAATGCCACCATATGTTTGATAATTCCAATACTACGCGATTAACGGGATTGTGAGGTCACGCTCGCAGACTTGATACATGTCATCTTACCTCAATTGCATATATCGATGCTCATGATGTTGATCACTGGATTGTCTGGTCCTGACTAGATTATTTACAGAACGACACAATATAGCTGCTAGCTGGGACAACAACAAACAAACACACACACACACACACACACTCACAAACACTCACACGCACGCACGCACACACACATAAACTTAGACCGAAGGAAAGGGGAAACGGTGCTATAACAAAAAAAGGATCAGAGACTCTATTAACATAACCTAAAAGTCCCGAATCAGCGGCATATATATGTAAATCATTCAGGCCTAAGTAAAAGGCAAATATTATGGATGACAATTTCTTCTTATTGTATGCCACAAGGTTTCCTGGCTATTCCTTGCCTCTTCGCCAGGTGAATTGGCCAGAAACGTTGGGACATATAATAAAGAAGACGTTGGCATCAACAATATTTCCCTTTTACTTGAATACCAACTTCTAAGTTGAGTGAGTGAGTGTGTTACCCGCTTTAAACAGTATTTTAGTTAATATCACTGACATAAGAAAGTTATTTTGAAAGTTGCTTTAAAAAAAACCAACACAAACGCATCACTGCTCACTGGGCTCATATGCCTGGTTTATGCATGTACACTCTTCAAAAAAAAAGAAACGTATTTCCCGAAGAATTTGTTTCCTTAGTATAAGAGCCATTATTTCATGTAAATTCAAAGGTAAAATGGTGAAAATTCACACGTCTATAGACAAAGAGTTCGCCAACAGCCGTCTTTATGGCTGTGTTTCTGATGGCGTCAAAGTACTTTGTATGGCCACCATTGGCAGCAATTACTGCTCGGCACCGTTTCGGCACAGACTGGATAAGTCGACAAAGTCGCTTTTGCGTAATTTCTTCCCCACTCTTCCTGCAATGCGATGACCGGTTGTGGAAGTCTGAGGCGTGTTTTGACGTTGACGTGCACGTCGATCGAGTTCATACCATAGGTGTTCTATCAGGTTTAGATCTGGGGATCGGGAAGGTCATGGCAAGACACTGACGTTAGAATTGACAAGGTAGCTGACCGTGACGCGTGTTCTATGTGAAGTAGTGTTGTCATGCTGGAATAACTCCCTCTGTCGTTCCATAATCGGAAGCATGTGACGTGCAAGGACTTCGTTGATGTAAAGATTTGCTGTCATGTAACTACATACATCTAGATCTTTTTAATGCGCCGTGGGCATCTTTAACACAAACGAACGTATGTGATGAGGTGAAAGACGAACTCAGGTTATACTATCCTGAGACGCAAAATTGCACAATAGCACCGTTTCATGTACGTATTTAGAAGTAACAGGTAAAGTTCCTTTGCGAGGACTTTGAATCAATGTTTCCATACTTTAAACCATGGTGTGTTATTTACATTTGAACATTAAGATTCAGAGGGATTTCCGTGTGAACTTGAACTCAATGTGCTTCTGTGCAGACCTGTGTCACTATATATACTAGGCACATAAAGAAACTGTGCATACAAAAATTGAAAATCTAAATTTATCAAACCTGTGTAGACACATAAGGATTTAAACTCAGAGATTAGCGACATGTATCCAACATGCATGCACGTGCCACGTTCCGTGACGTCAGTGGGTTCGTCCTTGAGACGTGCAATACGTTGTTGCACGTGCATTCCGGGAAAGAGAAAAAGCAAATGAATGCCACACAATACTGTCACTTTGGAAAGTTCAACCCCTGCCCTTGCGATCGTTCAAAAAAAATTAAACGGCTATTGAAACGCATAGCATGCCAAGGCTCACGTCTGCACAACGCCAAGACAGGACAGATGGATAAGGGTGACCCATCTTCGCCACAGGTTTCAGACTGCAGTGATGACTGCCCGAACCATCCCAGGACTTCGCCGTATCCACCCGAACACAGTTCGACAACGTTTACGTCATCACGGGATCAGACCACGACGTCCCGCCATATGGCCTATCCTGACACAACGTCATCGACAAGCTCGCCGAATGTGGTGCCAAAATCATGTTCGCAGACCCTTGTTTTGGTGGAGAAATGTTGTTTTTTACAGATGGGTCCAGGTTTAACATTTCCCATAGTGATGGACGTCAACGTGCCTATATACGTGTGGGAGAACGTTATGCACAGGCCTGTGTCTTGGAGCGGAATCGCTTTGGTGGTGGTTCCGTGATGATCTGGGGTGGAATAACAGCACGCCAAAGAACTCCTTTGGTGATTGTTCAGGGCACCTTAACTGGTGTGGGCTACAGGGATCAGATTCTTCGACCTGTGGCAATTCCTTTTCTGCAACGTCATGGCCCTGGGTTAGCCTTCCAACAGGACAATGCCCGCCCTCATACGGCAAGGGTTGCTATGGATTTCTTGCAACACCACAACGTTGACTTACTGCCTTGGCCTGCAAATTCACCGGATCTCTCCCCGATAGAGCATGTTTGGGACGAGATGGATCGACGTCTACGCCGGCTTCCTTACCCGCCAGATAACGTCCTTGACCTTGCAACAGAACTTGAGAGAATCTGGCGTGACATCCCACAAGCCTTTCTTGCACGTTTGATAGGCTATATGCGTCGTCGATACACTGCTGTTCTCAATGCCGATGGTGGACATACCCGTTATTGAGCTTGTGACATGGTCGTTTGACCCCTGTCCCGCTTGTGGACTCGTGACGTCATTGTGATTGACTTTTCAATTGAAATTCTCCCGACTTGTTATGGTCTCATGATCCCTCCATTAAAGTTTATATGCAACCTTTGATATTGTTATAGTACTTATCAACTGGGATAATATGTTGACAATGCACAGTTTCCTTATGTGGCTAGTATATTTAACATAATAATTACTAGTTGATACCAACAATACTGGTGTCAAAGTCAAAGATGTTTATTGTACAAAAGGCCTCCGACCCATACATATACATTATACATATGGTGCAATAAGTAGTAATTAGTGGTGTCTATTCCAAATAACATTCAACATTCTCTCGGATACCATCAATGTAATTGTTGTTAAATTTTAAAGCTCATCACCATTTCATCCATGTTCTACCTCCGCAAACAATAATAGCTTTACGGAGACACTTTGGATTAAAATATATCACACAAATTTATTGCTAATAGCATAATCAAAATGTAAATGAACATCAATATACAACACATGCAACATTAATTTATACATATTATCCATTTCAGGAACATTTTGAATGTCAGTAATTCTACATGAGGTGGTTTCAATATCTACATAATGAACAACTAGCTGTGAAACAAGCACTTCATCAGTAATGTTTTTCCCAGGCAACTCATTAACAAACGTTTCTAATGTCACATATTTCATAAATGTTCAGTAGTCATTAGTGGTGAACGGCCATAAATCAGAAAACCTACTTAATAATAATAATAATAATAAAGTATTTACTTCCACCCCAAAAGGGAAATGCTCAAAGAGCTGACAAGTCACAGTTCAAGAAAAGACAAGGAGTTATGAAACCCTAGCGTTGAAAGAGGTGTCTTTCGAGTCTGTTTTGAAGAGTGTCAGAATTGGTACTGGTTTTAGGTCAAGAGGCAGAGCGTTTCAAAGTGTAGCAACTGCATACTGACTTGGCAACAAACGATTTGAGTTTGATTTAGTCCATTACACTATCTTTGTGACCATTTCGTGGTTTGAAATCATATCGCGTCAATATCATGTAAAGCAAATGGCTAATCATAGCAGGCACATGGGGATTTTAACATCATTTACAGAAGTGTTCACATGTCTCGGTCCATCTGTCAAGAAGCCACTCTTACCTCAGAAGGTGCATCTCCTTCTGGTGTCTCTGTTCATGATATGTGTTTCCCACACCCAAATAGTGAACCACAAAATTGGTATCAGGTTGTGTCAAGTCAAGTGTATGGAGAGAAGCTACTGTGGGAGTGTTGCATATGACATTAAGACTCTGACATGCCAGCTGCTGAAAAGAGCCATGGAACAACAGATGAAGACGGGTTACATAACTTTTCAAAAGGGAAAAGACCTAGTAAGTTTTCTGTCTTTGTTTCAAATAGGCTGTTTTTTGCAGCTTTCTATAAGACAATTTTATTTTCCTATATTTAAGGCAAGACGTACATATTCATTTGAAAGTCATTAAATATAACGTTATGAATAACCAGTCTCGTCAAAAGTACAAGAATGCCTCGCAGAAACACAATAAATGATGCAACCCGTGAAGATCCGGGTTAGAATCAGATCTTCTGCAACCCGTGCTGGTCGTAAGAGGCGACTAACGGGACCGATGGTCAGACTTGGTTGACACATGTCATCGTATCCCAATTGCGTAGATCGATGCTCATGCTGGTGATCACTGGATTGTTGAGTCCAGACTCGATTATTTACGGACAGCCGCCATACAGCTGGAATATTGCTGAGTGAGGCGTAAAACTAAAATCATTCACTCAACCAAAAAATGAGGCAAAACCTTGAAACCTAATAAATGATTAAAAAGTTACATCAGTAAATTGTGTCCTTATGTCAAGAGAAAGATCCCATATATAGTATATTGCATTTCTACCATACGACCCTTTTATAGCCTTTCACAGGTGCTTGCTCTCTGAAGGCCTGCGATTCCAACACCAGGTGTCTCGTAAATCATCAAGGTCGTGCAGTCTGTGTCCATGGTAATAAATGTTAATATATAACTAATTAACTTAGGGGGTTAAATCACACTTAGTTATGACAGGAGAAATCAGTCTCAATATTCTAAAGAATAAACATCAATTTTACACTGTCAACATGCTATCGACTGTTTTGTAGGAAAATTGTCATTTTCACTTAGACACTTTTATTTGATTATATTTCAACTTCCTTTATATGTCCCATCTCATGAGTTTTGTTCAAACGATCAGTTTTGATTGTGACAGGATAGCAATAAGTAAACTAAGAAAAAACAAAAGAATGCTATAATGATAAGAACAACAACAAATTTATAAAACAAAATAAACTCTTCATAAATCAGCATATTTACAGGCAACTCAAAACAAAGGGTGATGGTGAACATTACAAACGGCCTCCCATGGAACTTTTGGAAACAGTTGTGGTCTGTACCCGGCGACTGTAACCTGGAGGCACCATGGGTCCGTGATTTCAATCATGCAATGCATGGGGAAAAACTGGTCATTTGTCTGTTACATCTCACCAGATTGCCTGAAAAGAGTACTCATATAGTCCAAATCTAATACAGCTCAAGGGCCTGATGGCATTCGAAACCGGTACTGGAAACTGTTCCCTTGTGTCCAAACACCATTACTTCTTTGCTTCAAATCTCTCGTGGAGACAGGTGATGTTCATCCATGGTTCTGCAAAGGTCGCACAATAGTGCTGCCCAAAAAAGAAGACTTGGCTGATCCCAAGGATCAACTTCTTGTGCAGAAAATGATTTTGGAAGAGGCTGAAACATATCACCGCGACCTCTCCATGTGCTGGATTGACTACAAAAAAGCACACGACTCTGTCCCTCACGAATAGATTCTGAAGTCTCTTCATTGTATTGACCTCCCCGAGCGACTACTTGATTTACTCAAGTCTTTTATGAGTTGCTGGTCGACTCAACTTGAGATGTACCCGCAAGGGCAGGTGCAGACTTCGGAATCTATTCCAATCAGAAGGGGAATATTCCTGGGGCAATTCCTTCAATCCTTTTCTTTTCTGCTTGTCAAAGTTAAAGTCAAGTTAAAAGAGTTTATTGTATTTAAGGCCTCCGGTCCACATACAAATATACATTTGTAAATAATATACAATATACAGTATACAATACATATAATGGGGAGAACAAAATGACAGGCTATTGTAAAATCTTGTTCTTGCGTTTTAAATTGTTTAACAATTCATTTCTTAGTCTCATACTATGTTTGATAAATAATGACAGATTAAGAACATCATTATCATTTTGAGAAGACATTAAGGATGTAAAAGCTAGGGCAACTGATTTTTAAAAAAACGGGTGTGGAATGAATTTTCTTCTAAGAATGCAGGAGGATGTTTATCATTAAATCTAACAAACCAAGTATAAATTTGATCCCAAAAAATTCTTAAATCTTTAGAATATAAAATATTTTTCAGGCTGAAGTAAACTTTTAAATGTCCTGTACCAATCATACCTTGAGCTGTCGTGTAGGGTAGAATGCCAATTCTGATAGAACATATCAATAGCTTGGTATTTAAAATTGTATAAAAAGAGTCTGATATTTCCAGCGGTTTGGTTCATCCAAATGAAACCAAAAACCATGAGAGAACACAATGTTTCTTACATTGGATGCCCATGTAATTTTACCGATGTTGTCGAAATGTAAAAGCATATTATAATCCAGCTTTGGAATTCTATTTTCATGCATACCATTAGTTTTATCCAATATTTCAAGCATCTAATCTGAGAATTTATATATAATGGGTGTCTTCCACATTCGCAGTAAATCATACAGTTTGGTGTAGATAATCCAAAGGATAAATATCTTTTACATGCTAAAATGTGAAGTATTTCTAAACCATCATATCTTTGATAACCCCAAATATCAGATCCATATAGCATTATTGGTTGTATCTGCGAATCAAAGAGTTTAAACAATATTTTAGATGAGGTAATTCCAATTTTATATGAAACAGACATAACGTTGAATGAAGCTTTCTTTGCTCTTGATACCAAATCTTCTTTGCTTTTAGAAATGCTCATCGTATGGGTAAACATAAGACCAAGATATTAATAATGACTATTAATCTTAAGATGTATCCCATTTAGTACCCACTTTTCATTTACGGATAACGACCCACCACTTCTGAAAATGACAATATTTGTTTCGTCGTAATTAACCGATAAGTTCCATTCTTTTGTGTAACGTCCCAAAATATTATGTTGATATTGTAATCCTACAATAGTGTCTGAAACTAAAATGACATCATCAGCAAAGAGTAGCATTAGTATTTCAGTTATATCCGGGAACATCTGAATACCATGTTTTCCATTATTAGCAATATCGTAATACAATTCATTAATGAAAAATGAAAATAACATTTGGCTTAAAATACACCCTTGTTTTAATCCGACTGGACAATCAAAATAATCTGTAAAAGCATCACCAAACCGCACACATGATGTTATATTAGAATACAAAGACCTTAAAACAGAATACATGTTCCATCGTAATCCAGTCTTTAACAGACAATACCATCATTTAGAACGATCAACAGGATCGAATGCTTTTTTAAAATCGACGAACGCTACATACAATTTGTGTTTTCGGCGTAAAAGACATTTTTTAATTATTGCATGTAATATAAAAATGTGATCCAGAAGTAGAATATTATTTTCGCCAACCGGCCTGAGTTTCTGGGATTAAGTCCCGCATATTTGCCCAATTTGTTATTCTATTATTTAATACAGTTGTGAATATTTTGCCCAGAATACTCATAAGTGAAATGCCTCTATAGTTATCAGGATCATTAAATTTCCCGTCATTATGTAGAGGAATAATAATTGAAGAAGACCAGCTAGTTGGAAACATACCATTATCAAATAGTCTATTGAAATATTTTATCAGAAGCGTAAGGAGCGTATTTCTTTACAGAATTTAGAAGGATCGAACTGTTGAGTCTGTTTTGCTTTTATTTGTCTGCCTGTCTCCAAATGACGTCATCTGCCGACTGACGACGTAAATGAGGAGAGGTGTGTTGGCGTGTATGGATGTCTAGGGTGATTACACTCGCTATTGATGACGTGTTCCCTGGCTCCTGTCTCATTATGTGACTTTTTGTGCACTTTTTGAATGAACTCTGATTTGTGTCATTTTATTTTTGACCCTTTGACTCTTTCTTAAAGAACTGCGTCAAATGCAAGACCAGCATGTTACAATTTCAAATTTCAGTCAAATTATTGGAAAATAATTTCTGTTTGTAACATTTATTTGTTATCTCAAATCTCATATACTTCTTTGTTTCGTACTTTTGGGTCAAGTGAAGATAGACAGACAGACAGACAGACAGACACATAGGTAGATAGATAACAAACATTCGATCGTTTACAGGCTCTTTTTGGAAGAGGAAAGAATTTACCTGAAATGTGTTTAAAATACAACCACCAAAACTTGAAAATATTAATTTCGTCGTTAATTCATTTTGTTTAATAATTATACACAGATTACGATGACCTCACGATAGCATTCAAGGCATCTACAGATTCACCAGGTAGGCCAAAGGTGTGTTTAGGCGAATCATGCACGTGTTTGACATTTTGTAGTGTAATGACAGAGAAGATACAAATTTAAAGAACGAATAAACTTTTGTTTTTTTTCCTCTTTTAACCATTACATATGGAAGACGTCTGGTTAGTCTTAAGCGGAACACCAAATTCATTCTTAAAAATCCCGAGCGGTTAAAAGTTGCCAAAAAAGTAGTTTGCTTGTTTCTCGCCTGCCAACGACTAAGAGAGGTTATGTAACTCTGTCACCAGAGCACTGCAGCAAACCGGAAGTGACGTTATGTGAGGAAATATTTTCAGTTAGTTGTATATAAAATGTGTAATAAGCTTGTCATTTTGCTGATTTCTCGACGTCAACGAAGACATGCCGAATCGTTGCGTTGCCGTCAATTGCTCCCAGGGGTCGGGTGATGGTTTCACCATGCACAGATTTCCACCGAACCCCGCAGTTCGTGCTAAATGGTTTATGTTTGTGAGTGCGAAGCGAGCGTTGTGGAAGCCTGAAGCATATCTTACTTGTGTTCAGATCACTTCACGGAAGTTAAATAATCAAAACTACTTGCTAGTTGTAGTAAAATATGTATATGATGGATGACCAAATGACACAGCTTGTAACATAACGATTTCTTTTTTGGAAGCGAGGTTGTGGTCGAAGTGACAATAATACTGTAAGTAGTATTATAGGTTGACACCCACCTCGCTTCCAAGAGAGAAACTGTTATGTTATAAGATATGTCATGTAAAATCTTATTGACCATCAATCAAATGCATATTTTACTACCAGTAGAAAGTAGTTTTGATTTTGTAACTCAGTGAAAACAAACCCGAATAGCCTTTATTCTCAGACTGGAGGATGTTCGCGACAGCGAGGTGGGGTTCGAAGTGACCAAGATTGTGCGATAAATTTCTTGCAACATTCACGTGGTTAACGTCCACTCACCAGTATGCAGATACCAGATGACCTTCTTCCTGTAACAGTGATTAGCGAGGCTGATCATCGTTTTCACTAGCGTCTGGCTCGAAGAAATAAGGCCTTGCGACAACAAGTGATTGTGACAGAATCGTCTATGTACACAAGTTGCAAAGCAGATGACAAGATTAAATGACAGTAGATTGTGAAAACATAAAGTTTCACTTTTAACAACTATTGTCACGATTTCAGGTTTAGACAAACATGTAAACAAGATGATTTACCCCCCAGAAATGTACTTGAATTCTACACCGCCCCTCTTATCTATACCTCACATTACGTCACAGAGAGGCGCATCTCTGATTGGTTGAAATTTCGTACGCGGCAGAGAATTGTGCACTGTTGTCAGAAAGGTCGGTTTAAGTTAATTAAAGGTCGAAATGAGTAGTTTTAATGACGGGGTTTCATTTATAACGATGCCAATAAATGATTAATGTATCTGTACCCCCTAGAGTATATGTGATATATATACACTTAGGGGCAAAAGAAACGATACCAACCTTTTTAAAATGATAATTTGTGTTTGGACTTTGATATTTTGAGTATTTATGGCTAGAAACATTCAACCGAACGCAGCTGACTCAATGAACAGCGATGCACGTGCAAAGCAAGAACCCAGAAAAGTGAACTTATTCACGATAGTTTCGTGCACGTGCACACATGACACACATGACAAATATTCGGTATAAAAGCACGTGAAAATGTTTATGGACATCCACATTTTACGATTACATTTGCGACCATGCCGAGATTATCGCAAGAAGAGAGAGAGAGGGCAATTGGCATGATCCAGCTTGGCGCTACCCACAATCACGTCGCCAGGATCTTCGGTTGTAGCCAACTTACAATAACCGGGCTGATGACCCGCTACAGACAGACAGACAGGACACAGTACAGGCCGAGGAGTGGCAGACCTCGGGTCACGACCCCAGCTGAAGACCATTACTTGCGTACCCTGCATTTGCGCAACCGATTCCTCACTCAGTCATCATCGACATCGACGTGTGAGATGGGCACGTATTGTTCAAGGTTGGCAAGGCAGACAATGAGACAGAGTCTTGTTTACTGATGAGAGCAGATACCTCCTGAACAGACCTGACAACAGGAGACGAGTGCATCGACGCAGAGGAGAGCGGATGGCCCGTTGCTGCGTGCAGGAGGTTGAGTCGTTTGGCGGCGATTGCGTTATGGTGTGGGGAGGGCTATGTGGTGATAGAAAGACAGATCTGGTTGTTGTCGATGGGAATTTGAATGGGCAGCGTTATATCGACCAAGTCCTTCGGCTAGTTGTTCTACCTTCTACAACAGAATCCAAAACCGTATTTCAACAGGACAACGCCCCATGTCACACGGCTCAACGTGTTCATGGCTTTCGCAACGCCAACAACGTTGTTGTCCTGCCATGGCCATCACGCTCTCCGGATCTTTCACCCATTGAGCATTTGTAGGACCATCTTGGGAGACAGATTCAACAGACAAACATACAAACCCTCATCCATGCTTTGAGGGAGGAGTGGAACAGGATACCTCCTCACGTGATCAGACGTCTGACCTTATCTGGTCGGCGTCGTGTTAGAGCCTGCATAGATGCCGGTGGTGACCACACTCGATATTGACTCACAGGAGTGTCTCTGTGTCACAAACATCGACGTATCTCATCTTACAGATCGAATACAGGACATATGAATATTATGTGGGTTTTTTTTGCAATTATCTCATACAATTATTGGCCCCGATTAATGAATTTGATTTTCCATGCTCCTCACCTATTTGTCTTCTAATTACAACATTGATTTTCTGTTTATCTTTTGTCATCTTTTATTACTTAGCCTCAATAATAAGGTTACGTTTCTTTTGCCCCTGAGTGTGTGTGTTTGTGTGTATATATATATAATATTATATATATATATATATATAAATATTGAAGAATATATATATATATATATGAAGAATGCAATCTTGAATCTTAAATAAACACAGGTAAACCTGCAGACATGCTACTTAAAAATTGCAAGATGAACCAGGACTGTTCACCCAGTAAGCTTCTGTGCTTCGATGAAAAATGCAAGTGTCCCATGGGTTTAAGTTTCAATCCTGCCACCAACACTTGTGTCAGACGTAAGTCAATCCTGATTTATAATAACATCTAATTGTCTCAATGTTGACGATTTTGTAGTTATAATGCTCCTTTGATTTTGTTGCAACTATGTTGGCGCAGAGGCCTTTTTTTCTAGGTTTGGTGGCGTACTCTCCAGCGCGGCGGCTGTTATCTCGATATATTTTGGGTTCGTTTTCGCTCGGGTCTGGTTTCTCCGTATCCCCGTTTCCTTATCAGCCTGACAAATGGTTATGGCATTCTAGATTAATGACAGCAGGGCTGTTTGAATTAAGCATGAAACAGAGTGTGCTTGAATCACCTTTGAGTTACTGTAGAAAGTTACTGTTGAGTTACTGTAGAAACACTCAATTATAAGCACTGACAACTGATAAGCTTGCTGGTCCAGTTAATGTTGACCCAGTAGCCAGTGAGTGCAATAAGTCCCTGTCACTCCGTAATATGATCGGTATACTGTTCAAGCATTGTACCAACACAATTCACTCACCGTGGAGGGTACAGGGACTGCAATTCGAACTGGGTCATTTATGTATGGCCAAAAACTGTGATGATGGGATCGAATTCCATAACTCGCCACCATTATGTTTCTTTGTTGTCAGTATTTAATCCATGACGATGGAGTGCAATATGACGAAGCATGTCCTGCACTCACTCGATATCAAGCCGACACGCCATTATGCAACAAATTTAATCCAACTCACCTCACTCATTCACCAAGGCCATGTATTCCTTCTTGATATTACGACAGCTGTGATCTATATCATGTTATGAAAGATAATGTTCCTTCGACATGTTATATATGATTACTATTACTCTATTTCAAGGCTGTAAAGTGTATGGATTGTCACTGATGTCGTATGAAGGCTACAAAATGATGGTGCATGCCGAGATGACATTCAACGGTATGACCAGGTGGAACTGTTGTAAAAAATGCTTAAGAACTGCCACGTGCCTCAGTTACCAATACGGGTTAAGAAAGAAGACGTGTCAGGTCCACGCTACGTCCTGGCTTGATGCCCCGGAAGTAAAACGTGTCAAGGTCTCCCGAATGTGGTACTTTGTAACAAGAAATTGTGCTTGAAGACTGGTGCTTGTCGTAAGAGGCGTCTAGCGGGATCGGGTGGTCTGGCTCGCTGACTTGGTTGACACATGTCATCGTATCCCAGGTTGCTTAGATCGATGCTCTTGATGACAGAGACAAGGTTGTCTGGTCCAGACTCGATTATGCCAACTGCCTCCATATTGCGAGAATATTGCTGAATGCGGCGATGAGGAACACTTAAATAAAATGATCATTGCCTCGGCGTTTCTACGTTTGCTTTCTGATTGTAATCGGGGCGGTGGGGTAGCCTAGTGGTTAAAGCGTTCGCCCGTCACGCCAAAGGCCCGGGTTCAGTCAGTAAGGCCTACATAGGAAATCGTTTTGAATCAGATTCCCATTTGCTTACTTTAATATGTGCCTACATGTGTGTGCCTTCACCACGACAAGAAACATTAAAATCATCAACAAAGGGCAACCCATCACTGAATCGTGTAAAACCTTTGACAACCTATACATTTGTGTGCTGAATAATGTTGTATAGAAAATACTGCATGGATTCTAACTGCAATAATCAGACAGGGACGAACCCACGCATACTTCAGGAGTTAAAAATGTACATCATGTCGGCAATATTGCAATGAGAACAAGTTGAATAATATTAAACATCTCTCTACAAAGGATAGTAAAACAGTATGTTCAGTATCACAGTTTGGGTATAAAACAAACAAATTCTTTATTAAAAATATACTCAAAGGCAAAAGTTATTATGATTGATATATATATAAGTTAGATATGTTTGCAAATGGCACATTTTTAACTTTTCTGGAGGACACATACTAATGAGGTCACAGTGAGAGAACGGTCAAAATTTAATTCTCTCGGTCAATATGTCCACCATGAGCATTGACACATCACAAGGGACACTAAATGGAGGATCTTTACCATTGATAATGAGTGAGTGAGTTAATATTTATCGTCACATCAGCAATATCTTAACGGGCTATGGATGGGCAGCATCTGAAGACAGATCACCATACTTGGGTCCACGGGGACTGGCAGTACTTTTGCTATCTTCATGCACCCTAGCTGGATTTACATCATACATTCAGGTGTTGGCAATTGTGTTCGACATATTAATATGACCTCTTCAAATCTCGACTGACAACCCAAGAGGTTGTAACAGATAGTTGTTGTAATGTGGTGTAATTTATTGATACCTACTTGGGTGTCCCACTTCTTTTGCATTCCTATTCCCGGATGTAACTGGTTGGTTAATTGCTGGGCCTACTTAAATCATTTGTTTGAGCTTAGTCTTGGAAAATAATGAAAAGTCTCAACAGTGAGTGAGTATTTTAATTATTATCACTGAAATAAGAGAAATACTTTGAAAGTTGCATTAAACAAACACACAATTACTCACTCACCTGCACACGCACGTGTATCTCTGCTCACCAGGCTCCTTTGCCTGGTTTATGCATGTATGTGCATCCCAAATGCGTAGATCAAGGATCATGATGACGGTGACAACTCCATAGCTGTTACATCTGCTACAGACAACTGTTCCATCGCAGATACATTATTCTGTGTGGCGCTGTACAACAAATTTACATGAAACAAAGAAAAAACACTCATCAATACTAGATGCTGAATCTATCACGTTCCCTAATTCATTCAATGACATCCAACAATATTGAACTACGTCGACATGATATTTCTAATTAGGAAAAACAAGGGTCGATTGAGCGTCTCAGTAGATTATGCCACAATTACAAAAAGAACTAACTCTACCACTCCCATATAAACGTATAGTCCACACCTTCCAACTCCTTAATACTGTTTACAACGAAAAGTCACATTGTTCCATTTAAGCATCCTTGAATGTGATCGCTTTGATGTTTTGTTTTTCATGCCAGGGTTTTTCATGACGCACAATTTACTCTGCACATTTCGTTTATAAATGGATTCATTTTATGGATTAAATACGTTATTACCTGCGATCTGCCCTTGATGTGATTTGAAACCTTTCTCTTTACGGTCATCATGTCTCGATTTACACACTGTTCTTTTGTAAAAAACACTGTTGGATCCCGTTCTTAACATGAAAATAGAAAGTTCCCAATTTTTCTGATTATTACTTTATACTCCGAGACAAAATATCACCTTTACTTCTTTAACATCGGTTGTGATCTCATTTCCTCATCTTATTGGTCTCATTTTCACTTTAAAAGATGTTTGCTGTTATCAATAATATATATACTGAACAACAAAAGTTCTAGTGACGCCATTCAAAGTGATATAGAAGAAAAAATAAGAAACCAAATGCAAGACAAATACATGTAATGTACAGAACAGACATCTGGCTTGTGAATTTGCTGATGTCGATGCCACAAGTTCCATACAGTGTTCCTATGGACAAATCGATGAGCAACTTCTCGTTGTGTGGTTCCAAGTGCCCGCTACCGTTCATTTTCAGAAAGCCTTAGCATCAAAAGAGTTTACTTGTGGTTCGAAATTCACTGTAACACTCAGGTAACACTCAATGAACGTGTCTTTATCCATAATGAAAGAATCTATCCGCAACTTATGTTTACAGAGACTGACTCGTGTTATCGTATTGTGGACGTGTTTTTTTATGGTTTTGGTTACACTTCAGCAAATTTTTCCAAAAAGATATGTGTCACAAGAACTTTTGGTGTTGAGTATATATTTAGTGATTGAGGTTTAGTCTAAACTAAACCTTTAGGCGATGCATCTCTTAAACTAAATTGATTGATCAATTAATTCATCTGGTAAGTTTTTTCCTGAATGGGGAAGGTTTCGATCACCAGCCGCGTGAAGAAGACGTTAAAAGATTGAAACTGATGCCCTGTGCTCGGCAATACGGGATTACTACATGGACTGATTGACTGGATGTCAGTAACGTGTATCTGAGTAGCGTGTCAGTGTTACACTACGGCTTTGAGATCGCACAACAAACCAAGCAAAAATGTTAGGCTGTTTGTGTGTACGTTCTTTAACTTTTATGGCCCCCATATGTAAATAATCGAGTCTAAACCAGGAAATCCAGAGATCAACATCATGAGCATCGATCAACACAACTGGGATGTCGACGCAATGACAGGTGACCACCCGATCCCGTTAGTCACCTATTACGGCAAGCATGTTTGACGGACACCAATTCTAACCCTGATCTTCTGGTGTTGGCAATTTATTGGTTTTTCAAAATTGAAAATCGGATTGGAATTTCTAGGATGGGAACAACCATGTGAAGGGTCGACTTCATGGGTAGAGTGGTTTCTAAGCTCAAGGGGGAGCTGGAGATATAACTTGTTTGAACTTTGTGCAAAGAATATATATAACGGGGATCACACAAGATGCAAATACCATGTAGACTTATTCTGCAATGAGAGAAAGTACGTGAAAAACTTAATTTGGATATTAGAGGAAAGACTGCATGTCTGCAGACAATAACCTTAACACAATAGGTCTGTAGTCGAATGGTCATCTTGTTTGTGGGAAACACAAGTATGGTAATCTTGTTTTTACATAACCGAGAGGAGGACTTCATACAGAGTAAAGGCGAAACTATGCATGCAGACAAATGAATATACAAAACAAATGATATGATGTAATGTAACGAGTACTTCGTGGGAACTTGAGCGTGTGAAGATGAAGAGACATTCATTTCATGAGGAAGGCGACGTTTTAGCCACAAACACATATGCGGGAGATGCTGTGCAACACTGCGGACGATGAAGTAAAACTTATTCCAGGTGGGTACGTCAGACTCCCTTGTTCCCTTGTTTCTTGTCTTCCTATAACATGTTCGCGAAAAAATGATGGAACATATTTGGTAAACACTGTTATCACGTCAAACAATGATAGCAGATAAATTCTTAATCTTCTGATGAATGTTCTCGAAAGGACAATGGAAAGATCTTCACACAGTGATAATAGGTGTGTCTAGAACTATTCTGGGTCGTCTTATGAATATTGCCATCACATGTTCACGAAAGGATAATGGAATGTGATTACTTACTGTCAGACAGTGAAATGAGCAAAACGTTCTTTTGTGTTGTGTGGAACAAAAATCATTAGCATAGGGTTGTTCTTTTTCCCAAGTGGAACAAATGTATTTTAAAAGCATTTAATCGTTTTGATCAGCAATACCCCTTCTGAATGAATATATTTGCAACAAAGGTTATATTTCTTCTTGTAAATCTTAAAACATAAGAGTATTTGCAAAATTCTTCGGAACTTGTGAATGTTTTTACGAATGAAATCTGATTTCAGGCGTCAGCTAATTTTCCCTAACTGTGGAATTCTTCCCAATTCGGACCCACTATGTATGCATAAGACAATCCTGCAATATGATCAGGTGTGCGATATGATAGTGCGTTGTCAGCCTGTCCCTTGGGTGACAAGGATTGAGGACCCACTTTGTCCTTTAGACTGACAGAATAGCTCATCAATACGAGTAGCTACAGAAGGCAAATTCACCATACATTAGGAGGTGCTCAAATTCAAACTGAATCTGAAGCAAGCAACCCCTCGATTTATTAACAGGATTTTGGTAAAGAAGATGTTAACTGTTTTGTCATGTGTACCTTGTACACCTTGTAAAACCTCTACAAGAGACACAAGTCAATCTGGATTGTATGCCGAAAGCATTAAAAGTGATAATTGTTTGAATGGATCAGTGAATTATGAAGAATCAATATGCTCTCAAATATCTCCAAGGGGTATGGCAGTAAGGTTCGCTGTACACTGAAGTAGAGGCCTTAGCAATCTTCCAAACCATTCACAAGATATGAAATCGGATTTTCAGTTTTTAACCTTATCAGAGAAGTTACATTTTGCCGCTGGGCAGAAAATCATATTACAAGATCAATTCCATGCAACACGTACCAACTTTTTTGCGATTTGTTTGCCACTGGTGTACAACGTCAATACTTCAGAGATCCCGCATACATGTATTCACCATACGATGGAGGAACGAACTGTTGGCGAGGGATACAGACGAAGTGCACCGCAACCTAAATACAATAGAGCCAAACATCCGATGGTTAAACACAAATTCCAAGATACCAAGACCACCAAGACAGATATTATTTTGGTCTGAAGCGATGTATGCAATTGAGACAAAACGGATCTGATGTATGACGTCAATACTTCAGGGATGCTGCATAGACACCATCTGATGGAGGAACGAACTGTTGATGATGAGAGATAAAGACAAAGTGCACCGCAACCAAAACACAATACAACAAAACATCCATGATAACACCAGTTCCATGATACATTGTACTCAGAACAACGTTAAATGACATTATTTTGGTCTGAAGTGATGTGTGTAATTCATATAAAACTGTTCTTCAACTCCAGCCTGGATGTCCTACTTCTTGGCATGCTACCCTATGCAGGAATAACGTCCCTAATTTTAGATACTGATAACACTTATTGCATGACGATACAAAATGACGCCAGGGATATGTTTTGGCTCCATAATGACAGATAGATGCGACATGCAAACAGGAAATTACCATGAGACAAGAAGCTATTCTGCTCGTGCTGCACGACAAATTGTATGTAATTGATTGTGTGCAATACATTGGTCGATTACAACTATCCCTTGTGAGATAACTGGAAAGCCTCTAAGTGGAATGAGTCGGAGATATCAACAAAGCACTTACATCTACTTAAGATATTTGTCTGACATTAGGGACGTCTACACCGTGTTTTGTTATAATGCTATAATGGTCTTGCTGCTCAGTACAATTTAAAATGTTTTACATGTATGTTTGCCTATGTATGTCTGTGTCAGTTTACTGATAGGAATAAGGACGGATCAACTCTGATAACTGAGCCCACCGCTCTCGGTCCTCTCTCAATCATGAATATATGCCAGTCAGTCCAGGTTAAGCTCTTCTTCATAGACCTTCAGTCTGTACGTTTGAACAAATTTATATACTCTTTATGGTCCCCTGATAAAGCATGTCATACTGTATAATGAAAGCTAAGTATGACACAATATAACATGCCAAGTTTGTTAGACCGAATCTTAATGTTGATGGTGATTTTTTCAATGTCGTTGTCCTGCCGGATAGTGCAAAGATGGGTATAAGCCAGGTGTTGACAAAATTCAAAATTGCTCATAGTGTGTTCTTGGGGGAGCTTTCTCGGCAACACCTGAAATACCCAGACGCCTTTTCACATCATTTGGGATGACGTGGTGGGGCATCAAACAACCACTCTCCGGGCGGACGCTGTAACTTCGCAGGCGGTCAGTAACGAAAATAGAAATAATGGTAGAGTCAACATATCACAATGCGTACAACCAAGGGTACATGTCAATGCTAAAAGGTGCTAGGTTACATAGTAGATGGACTCAGCACTATTCCATTGTCATTGAAGAACTAAAGAAGAGACTGTAAACACGAGTAACAAATCAACGCCATGAAATCAACCATGTCAAAGATATCCTGGCACCCCAATCCCCATCTCGGTCAGCATGGGGTCAGTTTGACACATAAGTCTATCCCATTTTCTCTAAACAGTGAAATCCCTTTCTGGAATGTTTGTTAACGGTGTAAATTTAGATCTCATGCCTTATAGCATTGATATGACTTTATTTCATTTAGCTAATTTCACATTGTGTCAAATGTTACATGTATCTATCTAACATCTTTGAACATTTGACAGTCGATGCAGCCCAAGTCTAACAATTAAAAAATCTGGTTCCGATTTATTTTGGACATTAAGATATAAGGTTCCGATATATTTGGGACCTTCCAGTGACAAGGTCGAGCTTCATTCTTGCCCATTTTCCCAAGTGTCATGAACATAATGATTAAATGTTGAGGTATGGTAATATCGTATACAATGTACGTCATTTCGAACAGACAGCCAGACCAACTGACGACTGTGGGAAGGGAGGCTATTGATCACACGATGTAATCTGAGATATTGTCATTTATGCTGTGTCGGTCTTGGGATGAAAATACTGAGATTCAGAATGCATGTATATTGCAACGGGTTGGGGCACGGATGGTTTCTGATAGTGCATGGTTCACGGGGTCGGAATGTGGGAAGTGGTGTGTGGTCTTTCTGACATTTAGCTAAAAGAGATTTGGTGTTGAAGGACTGATGGGTGATTGGCCAGATGTCATATAGTTTAACTTACGCTTCAGGTAAATCGATGATTTGATATCGAATAACTGTTAATTGCAACTTCCTTCCACTGACCCACCTCAAGTAGAAGACCAGTGAGACAGAGCTCACCAATAATATTCTGAACCCGACTGTATGACAAGAGGGATGGCTTCAAGTGTCCACTAGTCAACTCACCTTACGTAGATCGATGCTCACGATGTTAGTTACTAGATTGTCCGGTCCAGGATAGAATATTTACCGACCTTATTGATATGTAGTTGGAGTGCGGCGGTAAAGAAAAAATAAACATATAGGACAATATGCAGAGACAATTTAAAAAGCTCTGCGCACATATAGTTGAGGAAGCCTTTTAGGAACATTTGGGTTTGTTTGGGGATTGTTTAGGTTTTTATCATAATTTTTTTATTTGTTTTTTGTTTTGTGTTGTAGTGTCAACTTAGCACCTTCCAACTTCAACTTGGTGTCTTAAAATGTCAAGAGTAGAGCAAAAAAGCAAATGAACCTAAAAGGCTTCCGTAGATAATCTGCCAGAAGGGCTGATTTTCGAGATATTCAGGAAACGTTTTTACTGCTTCTTTTTACTTGAACATGAACATAAGAATATGATGATTTACCAGATATAGGAACATACATTACATATTACAACTGCGAGGTTAGGTGACATTTCGCCCACCCGGTCATTAATATTCTACTGAAATGAAGTAAAAGAGGGAGGGAGGGAGTTTAGTTTTACGCCACACTCAGCAATATTCCAGCTATATGGCTGCGGTTTGTAAATAATCGAGTCTGGACAAGACAATCCAGTGATCAACAGCATAAGCATCGATCTGTGCAATTGGGAACCGATGACATGTGTCAACCAAGTCAGCGAGCCTGACCACCCGATCTCGTTAGTCGCCTCTTACGACAAGCATGTGAAGTAAAAGAACACCCGATACTGGTAATTTGCCATGAGATGACAGGCTAACTGTAGTAATTACGAAAAAATCAGGTTTTGTTTACCTTCTAAGTCGTATGCATGGGATGTAAAATAAAGAGGAAAATACTCCTGTTTAAAACACAACTTTCGCCTTTGCTTTCCACTAACTCAATCTTCTAAAAGCTAAAAACATGCTATTAATTTTTCAGAGAATCATCTCTTCGTGGAATTATGTATTAGAAATCAATCCACGTGGACCGTATTAATGAACATTTCATGAAGAAAACATGTTTTTTCCTTAATTCATCCTCATTGCATGCAAGGAAAAGATTTAGTCTGTGTGATTAGTTACAACATGTCAATCTTTTTGCCTTGAAAGTTCCAAAACATATTGATCTCCCAGTATTTAGAAACAGACGGAAATGGTTCTTATCTTAGGAAAGCTGTGCTTAGTGCGTCTGCACTTGGATCACAGAAGTGTGATAAACGCGTGTGACATCTCACAGAGGCAGTTGCTCGTGGTTATCCTTGTGTTCCTTCTTCAAGTCATCTTATCTTCCAGTCTGGCTGTACTTCAGTCTGCAGTCTTACAGACATGTGATGATCGCTTGTGGACACTCTTCAAGTCAACAGCATCACTCAATACAAGCGAGCCACCACCAGTATTGCTATGTTGGAGTTTCACCAAGTGGAAAGGAACGTTCTTGGGTTTCCAGGATGTTAACACGTGGTCTGGAGGTTGAAATATTTGTTGACTCTCCTTTTGTACCTCAAGAGCATGTGTGATGTACTTTTGGGTACGGCTATGTTTATACCAGAACAAATAGAGATGCATGTACTATCTAAATGAATGGTAGTGAGGTTGCAAGGGGTTCGATTCCTGCCATGGTCACAATGTGTGCGAACATGGTTGGATGTTGGTGGAATCAGTGAAACCACGGTACTCCGGACAATGTGCGTGTTTTGGGTTGTTGGGTTTTTGTTTTGTTTTTTTGTTTTTGTTGATTTGTTTTGGGTTGTTGTTAGGTTTTTTTGTGTGGTGTTATTTTTGTTTATTTGTTAGTTTTTTGGGGGGGCGGTTGTTGGGTTGTTTTTTGCGGGGTGTGTTTACGCTGCGACTACCGTAAGTCAATGTTGTTGGGGTTTTTTTGGGGGGGGTGTTTTGGGTGGTGGTGTTTTGTTCTATTTTATTTGTGTGTGTGAGCGAGAGAGACAGAGAGAGCTACAGAGAGAAAGAGAGAGAGTTTGTTTCTCAGTGTGTATGTATTTACTGGGTGGGTTCATGTGTGTGTGCGTGTGTGTACGTGCGTGCCTGTGTGTCTGTATTTTTGTGTCTGTGCGTATGTGTCTTGGCTGTGGGTTTGATCACTGATTCTAGTAGCGTTCGCCGGTTCTGTTTCCTACAAAGTGACAATGTGTGAAGCCCATTTTGGTGCCCCCCGCCGTTATATTGATGAATGTGGGTGAAAGCGTCTTAAAACCATACTCAGTCACGCTCATTCGCCCCAGATATATGACAGTTGTTTCACGTGTACCCAAGCACACACCTTGGTCAAGCAAATAAGCTTCATTATATGGGTGATTAAATTAAGTGTTTTCCTGTTTTAAAAAAATCGCAGTTTCGTTTAGTTGCTGCGTTTTCATATAGGGTATGATTAACAATTGATTTTCTCAATCAGGGATTTTCTTTAAAGACGGCCAAAAGTAAACCTTGATGTTACTCTTGATATGCCACGGCTTGTCTTGAGGGAAAACAGTGATGCAGGGTCTTAGAAAGCTGATATGTTAGTGAAACCAAAGATCTTGGGTAGCGTGATGCAAGAGAAAGAATCTAATCTTTGATTCGTATCCACGATCAGTGGTCCCCTGACAGCCTAAAGTATGCAGTTTCTACACATTGATGAGCTTGTCACGACACCGTCACCCGCTCTCTGAGTGTGTATTATCGCGTATTTTACGACTGATTCGTTTGCCTGTTTGCCTGAGTGACTCACCGAGGACTTTAAGACAAGGAGAATATTTCGGTTGGTCGGTTGGTTGGTTGTTTAAAGCCGTACTCAGCAATAGTCCAGCTATATGGCGGCGGTCTATAAATAATCGAGTGATCAACATCATGAGCATAGTTCTATTGGGATACGATGACATGTGTCAACCAATTCAGCGAGCCTGACCACCTGATCCCGTTAGTCGCCTCTTACGACAAGCATGGGTTACTGAGGACCAATTCTGGCCCGGGCCTGTCGGTCATTGCAAGTTTTCTGTGCGAAGAATAATTACAACAATCCTATTATCTTTAAAGATTATTGTTAATTCCGTAGCACCAAAACATATCATCACTCATAATGAACTGTACAATACGCATGAATTTCTATCTAGTGTGTGTGTGTGTGTGTGTGCGTGTGGTGGAGAGAGAGGGTAGACGCCACAGTGATAAAGTCAAACAATATTATTATTTTAACGCCAGATTCCGGCGGTTTTTCATTTACATGTAGGTTGTATTCTACATGAGCACAGCATAAGAATCGTGATAGTTGAGTGGCGCTTGATTTACGCCTAAAGCTTTGAGAATGTTAATCGTAAACCTTTAAAAGTATATTTTTTTCGCATTCCAAAAGCCATTTGTACACGTTTTCACTCTTTCCTACAAGGGACGCTGGGGTAGCGGAGTGGTTAAAGCGTTCGCTCGTCACACAAAGACGCGGGTTCGATTCCCAGTTGTGTGCATCAAGTGAAGCCTATTTTTTGTGTCCCCGCCGTAACACATTGCTGAAATATTGCTAAAAGCCGTGTAAAATCATTGTGACACACTCTTACTGAAAACATCATATCCCGTTGCTCAGGATTAATATGTTGATTGAAGCGAATGTAAAATCTCAGGTTATCGCGGAGCGGCGAAACAAATGAATTCTGCATGACTTGTAATGACTGACTGACTATGGTTTTACGCCGTTTTTAGCAATATTCCAGCAATATCACTGCGGGGGACACCAGAAATTGGCTTCACACATTGTACCCATGTGGGGAATCGAACTCGGGCCTTCGGCGTGACGAGCGAACGCTTTAACCACAAGGCTACCCCACCGCCCCCGACTTGTAATGATAACAGCATAAAACGTTGCACATGTATTACCTGATGCATAGTGAACATTTTCGTATGTGGAGTCACTCAAAATAACTCCATTTTGCGCATGCGCAGGTTTTGCTTGTTGTTAACGCCACACACAGCAATATTTCTGCTTCCTCCTGCTATATGGCGGCGGTCTGTAAATAATCGACTCAGGACCAGACAATCAATTTGGGATACGATGACATATGTAAACCAAGTCAACAAGCCTGACCACCTGACCCTGGGTCCCCATCCACAAAGCGTTCGTAGCGCTACGACATTCGTAAGCCTATGGTAAACTATAGAGTTACGACAGGTCGTAACGTTACGAACGGTTTGTGGATCGGGACCTGTTGTCTAACCTAAATCTTCATGGGTCTAAACTTTGACATCAGCCTCCCACACAACCTCGATTTACACAAACGCGCCTTCACACATATACCCATGGCAAGCCTACAATAGAATGGTACACTCAACATAAGGAAACGTGCTGAATTGGCTGTAAGAGGATGTGCATTGCTGTGGAGTGCTTGAAGAATGTAAGTGAGGGTGACGACCTGGGCCCTTATTCTCGAAACGTTCGTAGCCCTAAGAATTCTTAACTTTGATCGTAGCCAATGTGTTAAGAATGGGTTTAAGAAGTTCGTAGGGCTACGAACGTTTCGAGAATAGCTAGCCTGATCTCTTACGACAAGCATGGATTCCAGAAGACCAATTCAAACTCGCATCTTCACGGCGGTTGCAGGAGGTATATACTACTTTGCCTTTTCTCGCTACTGTTTTAGCTTTGGAAAGGCCATCAATGCATTACAGGGAAATTTTAACCACAATAATAATTACCCACATATTCTGGTTAAATATCTGGAGAGTCCAATGCATTTAAGTGAGGACTGTTCGCATACGTTGTTACACCCCTTTCTGCAGCCACAGAGACGACCTCCTGACAAGACGTTGATGCGTGGTGAAGTGCTGTCCAGGTGCATATCTACTACCTTCCTGCTGTATCCAGAGTTAAGACTCGGAAGAAGTGACTTACCTCACATATTTTCTGCCTGGTATGCTTGCATGTTCACATGCTGTACAAGAGCTGCATGCGTTGGCTGGGTTACATGTTTTTAGCGTTTCTGCAAGGACTACAACATCTGCAGCTACTGTTCGTAACATAATCTTTTCATGGCCATATTTTGCGGCATGAGCAAAATGGATGATGATGTGAATATCGGTGTGTTGATGACTGCAGGAGACAAGTGAAGACATTCATCAAATGTTTTGACAGTACCAGGTTTCAACTTCTGAACAGTGACAGCTCCGTCAATAATTAAAGTGGAAACAGTTGGCTCTTCTGATGTTGCTGTAATATGTGCTTCTATATGTGCCAACAGGTCGCGTTTTGTACCAGTGCGAAAGTATCCATTTTCTGAAAGGGATGGTGCCTGCTTCTCATGCTGATCAGAATCATCTAAGTTTCCCCACGTGCTGACGCTTAATGTACACTCTGATAAGAGTTTTCTACGTCCCTCTATGTCGTTTTCAGTTCTTCTTTACCCCTTTTACGGCGTTTTTTAATCAACCTAAATTAAAATAATACGTAATAGACACATACTGTTACTCGGCTTTGTTCTGTCCTGAAACTTTGTAAGGTAACCCGTGATGGTCCGGGTTAGAATATTGATCTTCAGTAACCCATGCTTGTCGTAAGAGGCGACTAACGGGATCGGGTGGTCAGGCTCGCTGACTTGGTTGACACATGTCATAGGTTCCCAATTGCGTAGATCGATGCTCATACTGTTGATCACTGGATTGTCTGGTCCAGATTCGTTTATTTAGAGACCGCCGCCATATAGCTGGAATATTGCGGCGTTTAACAAACCAACCGACCAACCTTTGTAGAAGTTTCAAACTGCTCTTTTCCTATGGGTCCAATTTTCACATGATGCGATGGTCATGAACAAAGTGGAGAATACATTTCAAAATTGCAGTACGTGCGCTACAATTCACTGAAATAATTTAAAAGTATTAAAAAGTAGCTTTTTAACAAGACAAGACGCAGACGCTCAGATTGTTTTTATACATGATGACAAGCTATTGGCTTGCATGATGCAGGGATGTCTTGTCGCAACATTGGTGCTAACTTGTACATTAACCACAGAGCTATTAGTGCACATAAGAGGAACCTTGTGGCCTACGAGAAACCACGTGGACACCGGGCAAGTAAAGTGTCGTCCAAGTCCTGTCAGACTGAGGAACACCAATGACCATGATGATCCGATGTAAATTCGCCTGGCACGACATCAGTATGATAAACCATGCGGAAGAGCTGCAATGGGGAGTGGGAATCTCTCAGACTCTCCATCAGCACCATCGGAAGGAGGCTGCGTCCCTTGAGGGTATGTCGTCTGATCAGACGTACCTTCCTCACAGATAGGAACAGGCAGTTCTAAACGTCTGGTGCAAACTCCAAAACTGCAACTTGAGGAAATGGCGTAGGGTTCATTGGTCTCATGAAAGTCGCTTTCTTCTACACGTTGCCCACGGCCGTTGTCACATATTAAGACATCGTATGATCAGGAGATGATCTGTGCAGCTGAACCCATCAGCGATGGGGTGGGGTTGCGTTATGGCTGCAAGTTGGATCTTATTACAGTACCTGGGGAAAATAAACGGCAACGTTTTCGACAGGAAGTATGATACTGGTGTGGTCGCCTGTGGTGGTTCATACAATCAGAACAACCATTGTTTAAAAATTGTGCTGTGCGACGATCAGATTTGTGGGTTAGTCATGGTGACCATACTTTCCAGCATTGTTGATATTAACGTTTTTGTGTATTCTTCTCAGATTGCAGTAATGTGTTACCATGTTTCAATTTCAATTTTGTTTCTGTTGAAATCAGAGTAAAATGTGTCATAGTTACCATTTTAATTCGTGTAAGTTTGGTTTTCCAAGCATATGCACAAACATGTGTCTTTGTACTCATCTAAAAGGGTGGGTTATTGCACGATTACTGCTCATGAGCATGACGTCCAAATTCAATATCGTAACTTGTCACTTGTAGTACAACTGCCACAGGGCTTGTAAGCGAAGAAGATTATTGTGTCACCATAAGTGTTCAATATCTAATATCATATTTTATGAACATAAAAAACCTTAGTGTATTATCATTAACAATCCTGGATACCGAAACCTTACAACTTAATTGTCCTGAACTGGTATTTTCTAAAGGAAACGTAAAGAAAGTATTTGATCTGACATTTTTAAAATCGACAGCGGCAAAACTCACTGAAATGGAATAATTTAATTGGTTTTAAAACAAATATTAAACAATAATAGTGCGGTTTAATAGGGAAACGTAGTAGGGCCACGGTGATTGTTTTTAGTCTCATTATCTCCTACGTAGGTCATAGTGTCTCCTACGTAGGGCCTAATATCTCCTACGTAGGTCAAAGTGTCTCCTACGTAGGTCATAGTGTCTCCTACGTAGTGCCTAATATCTCCTACGTAGGTCAAAGTGTCTCCTACGTAGGTCATAGTGTCTCCTACGTAGTGCCTAATATCTCCTACGTAGGTCAAAGTGTCTCCTACGTAGGTCATAGTGTCTCCTACGTAGTACCTAATATCTCCTACGTAGGTCAAAGTGTCTCCTACGTAGGTCAAAGTGTCTCCTACGTAGGTCATAGTGTCTCCTTCGTAGTACCTAATATCTCCTACGTAGGTCATAGTGTCTCCTACGTAGTACTTAATATCTCCTACGCAGGAGATGAGCGAACATATTGATATAATTAATCTGAAATAGTCGACTTAAATCCCCAGACAATGTCCTGTTTCACTGTGTCCTTCGCTGCTAGAGTCTACCATCATGTGTTTCATTTTATCCTTAGAGTCTACTATTTCATTCACTATTAGAGTCATGTGTTGAACTAATTGCTGCACATTTCTGTCATGTGTTGGACCGACTGTTATACTTTACTGGCTTGCGTTCAGTTTGCCCTACTATTACGCGTTGCAGTTAGTTCGCTGTTGTGTTGCACTTTCTTTTACACTTTACTGTTATGTGTTGGATATTTCAGAGGTCGTTGCATATGAGTCATAATCTGCCTGCACCGACCTTCTTTGACTATCGGTGGCAATCTATGCATGCTTATTCCTACGATTCAGAAGCCGGTAGAGAGTAGTACTTTGAAGTCTACACAGAAAATGTTTGTCAACAATATTTTTCCTGACCTTCCTCCAAGACAATAGACTACGTAACCATCTTCTTGTGAATGAATATTACAGCTTGTTGAGTTTGTGGCATTTCACATCATGGGGGTTCTGTGTTAGAACAAGATCCCATTTACCTATGCTTCTGGTCTGGGAGGACTTCAAGTGGATCGGGTAGGTAAGCTATGCGCGTTATTTTTATACGAGTGACATAATGATTGGTCATTCATTATATGGCTTTTGTGTTACAACGGTATACAAGTAGGTAGAATGACAGTTATTTGCCTAAGTAGGAGATAATAAGTCCTACGTATGAGATAGTAACCATGTCCTACGTACGAGATATTAAGTTTTGTTTCACCGTGACCCTACTACGCTAAAAACATTTTGTTCTCACTATCTCCTACGTAGGACATACTTTCTCCTACGTAGTACTTAATATCTCCTACGTAGGAGATTAGCGATATATATTAATAGACATTAATCTGAAATGGTCTACTTAAATCCACAGACACACAAACAATCATTTCCGGATGCTTGTATAAACAATGCTCAGTGAGTTGTAAAGGGAAACTGAAAAGAATCACGCAGTTATGTATATATACTCTTTCTTTTGAAGTTTAATTGTTTGTGGTAGACATGACGTCATACATATTTTTATGATAATATTGAGACAGTTCTGCATTTTTAGAGGATTCCTTCATCTACACTTGACCCAAAAAGTTGGGGATCTTGGATATGTTTTGGGATCATTTTGGGGGAGTTGTGTGCTCTTTCTTTACTTCGTAAATTGTCCCCAAATGTCTCTAGTTTGGTTTCTTGAATATGTTTCCTAGATTTTCTGATGAAACAAGTTAAGGTGGGTTGGCCTTGTGGTTAAAGCGTTCACCTGTCACTCATTAAGTCCTGAGTTTGGTTCCCGTCATGGGTATGATGTGTGCTATGTAATATTGTTAAAACTGCAATAAATTCTCACTCATTCATATTAAATAAGGATGCAAGTTTTGTAATAAGATGCTTTTTTAAGAACTAATCATTTTGTCACATTTTGTTTTAATTCCTAGCCACATTCGCCAGTACAGGGTTGGTTCTTGGTTGTGCAGTTCTGGGAAAACTTAAAACATAAATCTCGTAAATTCAAGTATTTGAGTAAATGTTTATGTGAGCAGTGTTTGATAAAATACCTTTTTCCTTTTCTAGGGTACTTGGGTATAATTATGAGAGTATGGTCTTTAAGATACAGTCATAAGTAGAACATAAACAAACTTTATGGATAACAACTTCTTTATTTCGTGAGTGCGACGTTTTGATAAAGATTCATGTTCCGTTGTCAAGCAGGAATGAATCAAGAATCTGTATCAATCCACCGTGACAACGGTACAAGAATTTGTATCGAGACGCCACACTCATGAAATGAAGAAGTTGTTATCCATAAATTTTGTCTATATTGTACTTCCTGGATTCTAAAATGCCACTCATTGAAGTCAGCCATAAGTGAATATTTTACTTAGGTTAAATATGCTTATTACAATATGAAGCTTTGTTTTGTAATTTATCTCAACTCATCAGGCAAGACCAAGCGGCAATATACATACTTCTGGCTATGCAGGATTTCTCCCACATGGAAGAGGAAGTTTCGATATAGGTAAAATGTGTGAAACCCACACAATTCTGGTGTCCCCTGCCGTGATATTGCTGACATTTTGCTAAAAGAGTAAACTGAACTCACTCACTACTTCGTTAAGTCTGACTCTAATCCACTATGTCCACTCATCCACTAAGGCGGGTGGTGGGGTAGCCTAGTGGGTAAAGGGTTCGCTCGTCACACCAAGACCCGAGTTCGATTCCCCACATGGGTACAATGTGTGAAGCCCATTTCTGGTATCCCCCCGTCGTGATATTGCTGGAATATTGCTAAAAGTGGCGTAAAATCATACTCACTCACTAACCAAGTTCACACTAACCTGAATGGATGTAGCAGAGACTCAGTTCTCATTAAGACATCCATGGTGACAAAGCCTGTATGACAACTTCAAAAGATAAAGAATTTATTTTTGATGACAAGATTTCTGACGGACATGGAGTACATGCAAAACATTCAGATTGGGTAGTACCAAGATATGCATATACCATCTACCTACCAGACTAGAGACCGCCTCTGTGCTGTAGTGGTTAGAGCGTCCGCCCGGAGAGCGGGAGGTCGCGGGTTCGATACCCGACCGCGTCATACCACAAGACGTTAAAATATGGTACTTGTTGGTCCCTGCCTGGCGCTCGGCATTAATGGGTACATCAAGGACTGGTCGGCTCGGAGTCAGTTTAATGTGTCTGAGTGGGGTATTCATGCTTCACTGCGGCATGGTATCTCAGTGGGCTAGCACTATAAAAAAAAACAGCTTCAGTCTGGCCTAGTACAAGCAGCCGCACATACACATACACACGCATGCACGTCGTCATATGAGCGAAATATTCTCAAGCACGACGTTAAACCCAATTTCACCTCACCTCACCAGACTAGATTTAAATAAAATATATTAAACTACAACTGTGGAGACTGGCGTGAGGAAACGGATCATGCATTGGAAGTCCAAGTGAACTGATATCGACGTCAATATCTGAAATAATATCGAATCAATGCTGCCAAATATTCAAATATCAATTTTGAAATGATATCTAAATATCAAGTTATGATCTATTACTTGCAATTAATCAAACATCATTAGGCAAATTCTTTCCGTTGTATCAGCCATTATTATATGCTTAATATGTTTGACAGGACACTTCTATCATATGAAGTCGTGTCACATATTTAACTAAGTTACATGCTATTTCTTCGACCGATGTACTAATAAATAACAACATTCATAGAGGAATACATTATACATCGTACTGTATTTACAGTTGGAGACAGTTTGGCCACCCATTTTGAACAATTCATAAATACTAACAAACACAAATACTTAAATACTAAAGTTTACAACGCACTAAGATAGAGTTTCTGGTAACACAATATCGAGTCTGGACCAGACAATCCAGTGATCAACAGCATGAGCATCGATCTACGCATTTGGGAACCGATGACATGTGTCAACCAAGTCAGCGAGCCTGACCACCCGATCTCGTAAGTCGCCTCTTACGACAAGCATGGGTTACTGAAGATCAATGCTGTTGGTCACTGGATTGTCTGGTCCAGACTCGATTATCTACAGGCCGCCGCCATACAGCTGGAATATTGCTGAGTGCAGCGTAAACTCTCTCTCTCTCTCTCTCTCTCTCTCTCTCTCTCTCTCTCTCTCTCTCTCTCTCTCTCTCTCTCTCTCTCTCTCTCTCTCTCTCTCTCTCTCTCTCTCTCTCTCTCTCTCTCTCTCTCTCTCTCTCTCTCTCTCTCTCTCTCTCTCTCTCTCTCTCTCTCTCTCTCTCTCACACTCCAACCCGCCACCACTTATTTCTCAGCCCCAGTCAGGCTGGTATTTAACATGCTCCGATGGGTTGTGATAAGACACTCCGCACTAGCACAGACCCCAACCCGGGCCCCCAAATCCTTTGTTTGTATTTCAGCAATACTTCCCTCCTTCTCTTGTGTCCTTTTCAACCCAATAAATCAACAAAGCACTGTTGATACCAACGGCAGTCACGTGACACAGATACGACCCAATGACGGCATGGCGTGCAGACAGCCCGGTGTTTATGTCAGGTATACCTGGGTGTCAATCAATCAAAGAAACGTGTCTATATCTTTCTCAACGCGTCAATGGTAAAACGAGACTGATAGTATCCCTTGTACATTCCCACCGCACTGCTATACACACAGTATGTGACACTGGGTGTGAGATTAGTTATTTGATGAGACATGTTTACTGTCAAAAACAGAAAAATCACACATATTTATATTTTATCGATGTCATTTTGTATTTAGAACTGGTTAAATTATCCATAAAATTGTTCAGATATAAAACAATCACATTTACTCTAACAGCGACGATTGGCGGTGGGGTAGCCTAGTGGTTAAAGCGTTTGGTCGTCACGACGAAGACCCGTGTTCGATTCCCCACATGGGCACAATGTGTGAAACCCATTTCTGGTGTCCCCCTGCCGTGATATTGCTGGAATATTGCTAAAAGAGGCGTAAAGCCAAACCCACTCACTCACTAATAGCGACGATGCGACATAGATCCCTTACCGTTGTCAAGCAAGGCTGTAAAATCTGAGCACTGTTCAGACATGTACAATATCGACTTAAAAAATGTACTAAAAAATGTCTGGCCCGACATACTGCCTATTGTGGAGTATCGAAGCGCATCCACCTTGGAGTTCAGGTTATCAGTATAGCCCATTACTGGGTGTCGATTGCCAATTATGACTGTGTATCGGTGTATCAAGTACACTGTAAATGTCAACTTCACAACCGGCTTGTATATCACCCAGGCACTAGAGATAAACCTGTCGCTGTTTAAGTGAGTGAATGACTTTTGTTTTTCGCCGCTTTTAGCAATATTCCAGCAACATCACGGCGAGAACACCAGAAATGGTCTTCACACAGTGTACCCATGTGGGGAATCGAACCTGGGGTCTTCGACGATCGAACACTTTAACCACTAGGTTATCCCACCGCTCCCGCTGTCCAATAGACTAACAACTAGTCTCTGAAATGAACATATTTTACTGAAAAAAGTTCATAGTAAAAAAAAAAAAAAATATAATGAAAAGGAGCCCTGAGACTTTCTTCATTTTCAGCTGAGGAAATCTAGACTTGCCACATTTTCTAGACTTGTGTGGGCTTTCTTGGATATATTTGCTTCAGGGTCTGTACGACAGACTAGCTGTCTAAGTACAGTTTAGTTTAGTTTAGTGTTAGACGTCACATCAGCAATGTTTCTTCAATGGCAAGACGGTCTGTAAATAATCGATTCTGGACCAGACAACCCAGTGATTGACGTCATGAGCATCGATCCACGCAATTTGGATACGATGTCTTGCACCAACCAAATTAGTCACCTCTTGTACTAAACCTTGTTCACTTGCACCGCGTGTTTACACACACGTATTCGTGGGCACTAATTGGGTGCGTTAATGAATTAAACATCTATAACTTCCACATATTTCCAAATTCCATATTTATTTGTTGCTAAACGCCGCACTCAGAAATATTTCAGTTGTTTGGCGGTATTGTTGTAATACAGTGTAAGATGCATTGAATAATTAATCGGGAGAAATTATTGTATTTCTTCTCATGTATTAGAATATATTTCAAATAAAATAATTAATATGTTTTAATAATATATGTACATTCGTTGTAAAAGAAATCGTCATGGTTCCGATTGTGAAAGAATTCGACATGTAAGCTGTTTCAAGTTAAATCATTAAGAGTAACCCCCCATACACTAAACTACCTTTATAAAGAACACGCATATAACGAAAGGTACTACAATAATGTCATGCTATAACAGTTAACCACAGTAATTGGAAAGAATCGGGTTTCCTTTTACATATCATGAGTACTTTGGGGTCTGCTTAAAAAAATTATAAAAAAATGCAAAATAACGCGGGCCTTCGAAGATATCTTTGTCTCATCCCAAGCGTAATGCTCAGCACAGTGATAGTCTACATACAGGGGTTTGATAATACATGTTAAAGCACGTCTCGCGCTGTGCATTGAAAGCGTTTGTGTTGGATTAATATCTGTCATTCAGTGTCTCTGCGCAGAACATGTTATTCTTAGCGTACACACAGCTCGGGCCCTCCTACCGACACCATTGTGTAAATAATTAGCTCTCTTATAAACGTACTGCTAGAACACATGAAGAAATTCCGAGGCAGATTAATACAGACTTGATATTTTAACCGGATAATTGACTACTGGGCTGTTTCAAGCCTGGGTTCCGACGCTGGGATCGTGGTGTAGTGTGGGTATTGACAGAGCTGTTTGTTTGTGTGTGACACTACCGAGAAACAGTTCGTGATCAGGGTGACAGCCCGTACTGGTCTATTGGGAACTTTTCATGTGGTACGGGAGAAACATTACGGATACTGGCGTTTCGCGTGTGGAGCAAGTTCTATCGACATGGTATGTATGTTGATGTTAGATTGACGGCTGTGACACACCCTGGGGGTTAATCAGACTTAGCCAAAAGCCATACAAATATGGCGCTCATGTCTTCAAAGGACCTCATGTCCGAGGATGAATTAATAAAAAGGCTGGAGAAGCTCTCTCGTAACTATGACTTAGCGACCATGAAGATATTCATAGCAGTGGAAAGTTTAGGTGAAAGTTTAGTATACAGTACTTACAACAACGAGCGAAGGAACAAATGGGAGTTCTTTCTCACAAGGAAAGAAGCATGTCGGTTAGATCTCAACCGACATGAGCGAACGCAAGAGAAGTACAAACAGTTTCTGTACAACACTCCGAGAGAGGAACAGGGCCGGCAGTTCCACGCCGCGGTGCTCGCCATGATGAGGAAGAAAGGCGCCGTGGACATGTTTCGCCAGCTCAAGGCCTACGATGACGTCGACACGACGTTCAGTGGACATCTTTGTAAGCTTTTCGACCGGAAGGTGGAGACATGGTTTGATAGTTTTGCAGCACTTTCGGTCAACCTGGTGTCCCACGTCAAGGTCTCCACATATACCAGGGTCCTGAATGGTCAAATTGATGCGCTGTGCAGACGTGATGGTCATCTCTACGTTGTCAATGTGAAGGTCACGGGGCAGGAGACTCCCCGACCTATAGACATCGCTGAACTGTGTATGTGCAAGGCATTGATCATTCAGAACGGACTGGAGACCCCGGACAAGGTCCGTCTGTCTCTTCTAATCTGTCATCTGAACGAAGATCGTCCAGTTCTACGTCTTTGGTCATACAGTCCCTCGGACGAGATGGAACAAGCAATCAGGGAAGGTGACATTGACAAGATGATCGACAGCGGGAAGACGTCCCAGTATCATGAGTTCTGGAAGGCCAATGTCCATCTTATTGGCGAGGTCAAAACGGACCGAATTTATAACATGTGATGATCATCATGCTTGTGGCTCAAGGATGGAATATACATCCGGGCAACGCCACTTCCGGCATGGTGGATCGTTGTGATACATAGTCGCTGTGGTTTACCAGTGTAGTCACTCAGATTATTGATGGCCGACTGTGATACGTTAACACTATGGGAATTTCGGGTGAAGGTTCGTGTTTTTGTTGTTTCAATCGGAACATCCATCCCATATGTCATTAAACACGGACGGAAATGAACAGTGCATGCGTAGAGATTCAGGAAACTTACACGTGTTTCTGTGAAAATATAGAACAATTATCTGTCAAGATGGATACGGAATGCTTGGTACATAACCCAGCTATTAAACGTGAGCAATATGATCCACGATATTGTGTTAACAGAAAACTGTATGTCAGTGCATTGTGTTAGTATTTAAGTATTTGTGTTTGTTAGTGTATATTTATTTTACCTTTTTCAAAATGGGTGGCCAAACTGTCTCCAACTGTAGATATAGTACGATATATAATGTATTCGTATATGAATGTTATTTATTAAAGAATAACATGTAACTTAGTTAAATATGTGACATATACCCCATATGATAGATGTAGTATGATGCCCAGGGATTAGAGGTTGCTAATTGATATTGACATCCAATGATTGAGGGGAAAATCCAGCGACTTGAGCATGTACTAGTTGTGTGGATATGTGCGCCATATTAATATCCTGTCCTAGGTGACCAGTGAAACATTTCAAGTATATAATAGTGGCTGATACAACGGAAAGAATTTGCCCAATAATGTTTGATTAATAGCAACTAATAGATTCATAATTTGATATTTCGATGTCATTTTCAAAATATGAATATTTGGCAGCTGTGATTCGACATTATTTCAGATATTACAATATTATCTGTTCACTATGACTTCCAGATCATGATCCGTTTCCTCATTCAGTCTCCAGAGTTAAACTTTTATATACGTTATTTAAAGCTTGTTTGTATGTAGATATATATGTATATCATGGTACTATTCAGTTTGAATGTTTTGCATGTACTCCATGTCCGTCAGAAATCTTGTCATTTAAAATAAATAGATCTTTATCTTTTGAAGTTGTCATGCACGTTTTGACACAGTGGATGTCTTAATGAGAAGGGAGAGAACTCTGTCTTTGGTACATCCATACACCACAGTTGATGAGTCAATCTTCACGAAGCAGTGAGTGAGTGAGTTTAGTTTTACACAGCTTTCAGCAATATTTGACCATTGAATATCACCATGAGGAATCTTTCTATATCAAGTATCCTGAATCACCAGAAATGGGTTTCACACATTTTACCCATGTGGTCAAGTATCCTGAATCTTTTCCATATCACATAGTCTGATCTGAATCTTTCTATATCAATCTTCTATATCAAGTATCCTGAACCAAGTATCCTGAATCTTTTCATATCACATAGTCCTGAATCTTTTCTATATCAAGTATCCTGAATCTTTTTCATATTTTGGTCTGTGTCTGAATCTTTCTATATCAAAGCTTTAACCACTAGGCTATCCCACCACTCCTCTTCATTTCATATTACATACCCTGAATCATTTCATATTTCATATCCTAATTCTTTAAATAGCTTTTCCTAAATCTTTGTATATCACATATTATGAACATTTCCATATCGTATATCCTGAAACTTGGCTTGAATATATCCTGCATATCCTGATCACTTCAAAACACAGCTTCTATGTAATTGCAAGCTTGGTCTTGCCTGATGAGTTGAGATAAATTCCTGATGAGTTGAGATAAATTCCAAAACACAGCTTCATGTTGTACTAAGCATGTTTAACCTAAGTTGAAATATTCACTAATGGATGACTTCAGTGAGTGGTATTCTGGCAGCCAGGAAGTACAATATAGACAAACTTTATGGATAACAACTTCTTTATTTCGTGAGTGTGGTGTCTTGATACCGATTCTTGTACCGTTGTCAAGCAGGAATGATACACATTCTTGATTCATTCCTGTTTGACACCGGTACAAGAATCTGTATCGAAATGTCGCACTCACGAAATAAAGAAGTTGTTATCTATAACTTTGTCTACATGGCACTTATGGCTGTATCTTAAAGACCATACTTTCATAACTACATGTATACCCAAGTATCCTAGAAAAGTAAACAAAAATTTCTTTTATCAAACACTGCTCACATCAACATTTACCTACAGAGATAGTAACTTGCCCTTATCAGGGGGCATTAAAATGCAATTGAAAGTTATCAGCAGTTAGACAGCCTGGATATAGCTAAAGAACAGGCAAACACGAACAATGGCAGTGTAATCCCCACAGAAGATAACAGAAGACAGAAAGCTTTCAAGTTTGTGAGCTATCAGCCATGGTGAGAAGGTTGGACTCAGGACACTACTAAGTGAGACCAATCTGGAGGTGATAGATGGCAGCACTGGCAAGGGGGGTAACTCATGTGGGTGACAGATTTAGGGGTATTGGCCTGGGGCACATTGCTGAGATACTGGGATTAGTGTTTATACAATGAAACACTTTCTCTTTACACAGGTAAGTTGCCACAGCTGGTATTAACCTTTCCTGAAAGGGTTATAGAAATATTGTTGTAAGAGTCAACAGACAGTCAATATCGACAAGAAAGTTTTAATAGTAGTACTGAAGATGATTTAGTCATTTTAGACTGCAGGAATTCAACTCAGGTGGCACTTAGGTGAAGGGGCAATCTTGGGTGAGATAACTGACTGACCTACTGAGTTTAGTTTTACGCCGCTTTTATCAATATTCCAGCAATATCACGGCGGGGGACACCAGAAATGTGGGTGAGATACCACTCTTTGTCTTTCCATTGAGACTTACTAAGAGTGAGTGAGTATGGTTTTACGCCGCTTTTAACAACATTCCAGCAATATCACGGGGGCACACCAGAAATGTGTTTCACACATTGTGCCCATGTGGGAAACGAACTCGGGTCTTCAGTTGGATGAGCGAACACTTTAACCACTGGGCTACCCCAACGCCCCTCTTTCCATTGAGACTTACTATGAACTGGAAGGTAAATTGAGATACAAACTTAGTAAGTTAGACAGCTGACTTGTGCTGATGATATGGTGCCTCGCCCTGAGTTCAAATACTGTATGGGTCAAAACCAAGATAGTACCAGAATTTGTATGAGAAAATGCAATCCCAAAAGTAACAAATGTTACATTGGACCACACCCATGAAGAGGCAGGTTAGAATTGATCTTCAGCAACCCCTGCATGTAATAAGAGGCGACTAACGGGATCGAGTGGTCAGACTCGCTGACTTGGTTGACACATGACATCGTATCCCAGGTACATAGTCAGATGCTCATGATATTGATCACTGGATTGTCTGGACCAGACTCGATTATATACAGACCGCCGCCATATAGTTGTAACATTGGCGAGTGCGTCGTTAAACAACAGCCATCAACCAATGCCAACCATCTTCATAGACTCTGAGCGTTGATGTTGTCAATGATGCTGTACTGCTGGGCGGTATGGAGATAGTGTCAGCCTACATTATAAAACTGCTCATAGTTGGTTCTTTGAAAAACATTTTTTTGAAAAACCATTGGGATACCGTGCCACGGTCTAACCTGAATAAGTCATTGTATAAATTGCATCTGGACCAGACACTCCAGTGATCAACAGCACTAAGCATCATTCTACACAACTGATTGAGTGAGTTTAGTTTTTCGCCGCACTCAGCAATATTCCAGCTATATGGCGCCAGTCTGTAAATAATCGAGTCTGGAACAGACAATCCAATGATCAACAGCATGAGCATCGATCTACGTAATTGGGAACCAATGACATGTGTCAACCAAGTCAGTGAGCCTGACCACCCGATCCCGTTAATTGCCTCGTACGACAAGCATGGGTTACTGAAGATCAATATTCTAACCCGGATCACAGGTTCTACACAACTGGTATTCATTGAAATGCATTAACAAAGTCTGCGAACCTGACCACCTGATCCCATTAGTTACCTCTTGTGATAAGTAAGGGCTGCTGAAGGCCAATTCTAACCCAGATTTTTAAGGTTTTGGGAACGTAGCGAACGTGAAAAATAAGCCATTCTTGAGGATGAGTTTATTTTCATTGTACCAGATGAACCTCTGCCACGGTGAACACCTCGACAATGTAACAGGTTTTGACAACAGAACAATGTCAACATAACAATAATCACAAGGTGCACTTCATTGTATTCAAAAAAGACCTTAAGGTATTCATTCTTCACAATCATTATATCATGATGATATCTACACCTATATAACCCAACCAGTATAATATCTATAGAAATAGTGAATAAAACAAAGAACTATTCAGATCATATTGTAAACCAATTTCCTTTTCAAATGTTGCCTAAGGAATATTTTCTCTATAATTTTAATATCATCAAAACAACTGCTCATTTGTTAAATACAGCCATAGAAATTTGGGGAATGTTTAAGACTAGTCCATAGGACAAGTGGAAATCTTATTTCACTTTGTAGCCAGTCGTGCTTGAACGAGACAAAGGTACTCACTACTGTCAGTTTTATCAGTACAAATACCTGGTGAGATTGAAGCATTGAGAACTCATTTACAATTACAGCTGTCAATGAGGACAGCAATTCCTGGATTTTCACTTGTCCTCTGTACAATTTAGTAGTCTTGAGCTAGCAGACAAGCATGAATTTCAAAGGCTGAATGTATACAGTGACTCCTTCTAAATCTGGTAGTACTAAACCCGGAGTTTTCAGATTATCAGTAACAGTTTCAGACTAACAAATCAATGAAAAGAAATATTGCCATTAATATACTGGACAAAATAAGTTAGGGATATTGGTATTATTATGATTTATATTTTATTAGTGGGTCAATGTATAAATAGATTATTATACATAATTTCAAAATTTACACATATCCCTAACTATTTTTGTCAGTATATATACTGATAAGAAGAAGATAAGGAACACCTGACTCTCATATAACTATAGTTAATCTGTCATGGCATAACAGTATAGTAGTACTGTAGTACTGTAGTGTGTAGTACTAAGCGTGTCCGTTATAAAAGTAGATTACTGTATAAGCCGTTACTCTTTAAGATCTAACAGATGTTGACTTCTCCTCATGTAATCGGAGCAATGACAATTCTTTTACAAACAATGTAATTATATTATTAATCATATTGTTTTATTTGATATGAATAATAATTCCATAGCATGTCAATTAACTTTAATTATATGAAAGAACTATGTGTTCTATAACTTCATTCATAAATATTTTTATATACTGGTAGGCATAACCAACAAGATGGCCGCCAGACAACCATCAAAGTTTTACTGTGTAACAACGACACATGGTAACTTGAATGATTGTATCAGTAAAACTTGTATCTTATTATAAATGCTTCGTCACAAACTATGTGCACTCACATTGTTCATTGTTAACAAACATTGGAAGAACATTTTACTTTACATAATTAGACAGGACAACAAATAAACGTATTCCAAGTCTGAAGATCCCCAATCCCAAGATTACTGTATATCAGTATAATCAACACACAAAATTTAAATAAATTTGTTGATGTAGTTTAAAAGTCATTTTTGTAAAATAATACTTTCTCTATTGTCAAAATTGAGATTCTTTACTCAAAAAGTTGAATGTATGAGATTTATGAAGTTTTGGCAGAACTACACAACCAAGCACCAAACCCTGTACTGGCGAATGTGGCTAGGAAGAAAACGAAATTGTAACAAAATGATTAGTTCTTAAAAGATATCTTTCTACAAAACTTGCATCCTTATTTAATATGAATGAGTGAGAATTTATTGCAGTTTTAACAATATTACATAGCACACATCATACCCATGACGGGAACCAAACTCAGGACTTAATGAGTGACAGGTGAACGCTTTAACCACAAGGCCAACCCACCTTAACTTGTTTCATCAGAAAATCTAGGAAACATATTCAACAAAACAAATTAGGGACATTTTGGGGACAACTTATGAAGTGAAGAAAAAGTACTCAACTCCCCAAAATGATCCCCAAAAATGTCAAGATCACGAACTTTTTGAGCCAAGAAAAGATGAAGGAATCATCCAAAAATGCAGAGCCATCTCAATACTATCATAAAAATATGCCTGACATCATCATCACTACCAAAAACAATTAATTAAACTTCAAATGAAAGTGTAAATATATTCCCCTTGTTTTGGCAAATTACTACCATAATTAAAATTTTCAAAAATAGAAAACATGAAAATCAGACAATAAAATATGCTAATTATGCAAAATATCTGGAAGGTGGAATGTTGATTGTATATTGGTGCACATAATCACAAGAAATAAACCTGCAGTCAACAAAAAGGAAAGACTGAAATAGGTACGGTAATACAGAATACCCTCAACCAGGAATGTATTGCACACAAAATCCATCATGAAATAAATACTGATAAGAGACCAGGGTCCCTATCCACAAAGCGTTCTTAGAGCTACGGCATTCGTAAGCCTATGGTAAACTATAGAGTTACGACATGTCGTAACTTTACGAACGCTTTGTGGATTGGGACCCTGTTTCATAAAGTGGTCGTACAGTCGCCACAGTAATTAAGTGTTGTAGTGTTTGTACATTTTAGTGAAAATTATTTGTACCCCTCTTCAAACACGGCATGGGAATATCATGGTCAGCGTGGAGAACACACAGCTTGTGAAGGTGACAGGTGACAGAAGCCTGTAACAGAGACCTGTAACCAAGGTCTGTAACAGCAGAGATGCCAACCCTAATTTAGCCCAGTTAGTATTTTGGCCAAAAACTATTGCAATAATTAGTATTTTTGGGGCCAAAATTAGTATTAACTTTTTAAAGAATTTTCAGATTTCATAAAAAAATATATAGATATTCTAAAAACTTGTAAATTAACATTGTACCTAAATCAGTAGTCGGTATCTACATATAGCTTGATACTGAATAAAATGTGGTTGAAATTTATTGTGTATGGTATGTATGTTACTTGATAATTTTATTTTTTAAATTCGTATATTTTTACTGCTATCGTAGTCGCGTATTTTGTGTTTTTTCGTAACAAAATCATATGGGTTGGCATCTTTGTAACAGCTATCTGTAACAGACAAATGTACCAGCGACCTGCAAACGTATCCATATAATGCTCCGTATGCATCTCTTGTTGAGTGAGTGAATGAGTGAGTTTGGTTTTAGGCCGCTTATAGCAATATTCCAGCAAACATCACAGCAGGGGACACCAGAAATGGGCTTCACACATTGTACCCATATGGGGAATCGAACCCGGCCTTTGGCGTGATGAGGGAATGCTTTAACCACTGGGTTACCCCACCGCCCCTTTAACAATGAGACTTAATGACAGTAAGATAGCAAGTGAGATTGTCATTGTGTAGACTCAAACATGGCACTATCTCAAATAATAGAGGCCTTACAACTGCTTTGTGAAACAGAACCCTAATAATTCACACTTTAAATAACAAAATTGCATCAAAACATAACAAAATGGCATCAAGATTTCATCAAACTCAACTTAATGTTGTGATTGTAGCGTATATAAATATCTAATAATCAGATGTGGTTTAATCTTAAAATAATATATTTACTGTTATACTGTATTTGTTTTATACATAATAGTATATTTTGGCAATGAATGTACATGAGATTAACCAAAGGAGCTTCACCCTCATTCGATATATACATGATATTATACAAAGACACATGCTAAGGAAAAAATATCAGCTTTTCAGTTTTTTGGTCTTGGCAAAATTGTTTTTTTCCTTAATGGGAATGCAGAACAAAGACTACAAGAAAAGTTCGCATATAATTAAAAAAATGTTGCTGTAAATGTTTGTTGGCTATGATTGAAACTTAGTTTCAGCCTAATAAATACATAGATTCACTACAAAAGCATTAACCAAAGAATCAACAAAATGGGAGAAAACAATAAAAAAAGTATAACGATTTCTGTAAGTTATAATATTGCACAACAATAGGATTTCTGTAGTTTATGAGAAATAATAAGTAAAATATTCAAAATCAACGGAAGTATTTCCAACAATTTCTGAAGATGCTGCAAAATAAAACCTATCTTGCAGAGAAGACAAATCCCCAATATCAACACACAGAAACTCACATACATTAAAGCCTTACACTTGTCTTGCATTGACAAAACCTTACAAAGCCCATCTTAACACAACACAGACTGGTATAGATATTGGTTCAACTAAAAATATAAACATTTGAAATATTTATCACAATGACACTTAACAAAGATGGACATTTACAAAAATCAGTTTGATGACGATCACTGCTAAATTATACGTCATTGATGATGATCCGAGAAATATGATGAATCTCACAGCAAGAGAGCTCAAGGGACTTTTCACAATGGAATGAACAAGTTGAGCTTAATGTTCTTTGTGTCAGTTTTCCCACTGAGTGAGTATGGTTTTACGCCACTTTTAGCAATAATCCAGCAACATACACAATGTAACCATGTGGGGAATCGAACCCAGGTCCTCAGCGTGACAGGGGAACCACTATAACCACTATGCTACCCCATCATCCCGGAGGGCTTGTACAATTTCCAACCCTTTACATCCCCACATATTACTCTACAGCCTCGAATGTATGCATTCACATGGACCTTAAACATCTGCTGTGATCACTGTGTAGAGTGAGTGAGTGAGTTTAGTTTTATGCCGCTTTTAACAGTATTCTAGCAATATCACGGCGATGGACAGCAGAAATGGGCTTCACACATTGTACCCATGTGGGGAATCGAACCCATGTCTTCGCATCACAAGCTAAGCTTTAACCATTAGGCTACCCCACCCCCCCTTCAGTGTGGAGAGACAGAGCATCTTCCCCTCACAACCACGACGTTGATGATGCAGTACAGATGATGTTGTGTGACGCTGATACCACTACCTCTAACATCTAAAGTATAAACAAAAACTACTGAGCAGAAATATGACACCATCAGGAATAACATACACAAAACACATACATTACAACACAGATACAATAGGAAAATATACTTTAAAATAGTTTCATAAGTTCTTCATTTGTCGTCAACTGTGTCACATGATGTAACCACAGCGAATGTAACGTAAACCAAGTCGTCAAGACCCTGTGTCCATCTTGGATATCCATCTAACAATGAACTCAGCAATATTCCAGCTATACTCCCCATCAAAAGTTTAGACTCACAAGTGTAAATGTAGCCACTTAAGTCAACTCTTCTAAACTAGATTTTGCAAAAATTTTCATACTGTTTAAAGGTTCTGTTTTCACATGAACTGATGTATTGTAAAACAAATTCGTAACATTGAAAAGATTAATGTCATGGGCTAAAAAAATGTTGAAACTGAGTGAAAATTGGCGAATTTATAACAAAATTTACACAACACAGCTGTTCACATGCACGATATTTGCACATGCTTTTAAGCAATTTAATGCATGATCCTCGTGCAATTCATCTGCATAAAGTTTGCAGTTGGTTCCCCAAAGTTAGGGGAGAAATTCATCTTTGATGTAACTTCACATATATGCATAACATATAGTGAGTGCTTTAAGTGAGTCTAAACTTTTGATGGGTAGTATATATGAACTCAGCAATATTCCAGCTATATGACAGCAGTCTGTAAATTATTGAGTCGCAACCTGACAATCATGTGATTGATATTACGAACAAAGACTGATCTGGCCATCACCAAGCCTGACCACGGGATCCAATTCTCTACCTGTTTGTATCAGCATAGGTTCCAATTCTAAGCAGGAATCATGTACCCTGTAACATGTTCTATAATCAGTGAAAGCTGCTAATGCCACGGTCAGCAAGATTCCAACAATATCACTCAAGCCTGTGAATAAGAGCTCCGACAATTCCGTGATTGAAAGCACGAGCAACAGTCCACACCAGGAAATGTTGTCAATAACATTCATGCTATTAGTAGTTCAAGCAACCCTTCACTTTCTGCTGGTAGAATCACAATACAAACATTTGGCATAGAAATATGATTATTTGATCTTCCAACAAAATTTCAACATTTCCATAGAACAGGAGTGAGTGCGTGGGTATGGTTTTACGCCGCTTTTAGCAATATTCCAGCAATATCACGGCGGGGGACACCAGAAATAGGCTTCACACATTGTACCCATGTGGGGAATCGAACCCGGGTCTTCGGCGTGACGAGCGAACGCTTTAACCACTAGGCTGCCTCACTGCCCCCCATAGAACAGGAACCCAGACACAGAGGTTGCATTAAATAAATCCACATCACCACATCTCCAGATTCTCTTTGGTTACAGATGCTTTCCATCTGTGTCGCTCCAGTAATTACCTAGAAGCTGGGATTCTGGATTACTCAACAAATCTGGTATCCCAATATTGACATTTTCCAATCTAAAAGTAAAATGTCTGAAACGACTGTCGTATTTCCAAACACTTCAAAGGAAATCATGAATACAATTCCTTGACAGGAGACCAACGATAAAGATGACTGATAAAATATGCAAGACATATGTAACCTTCAAAAATACATCTTGTAAACTGATGCAAAGTCTCAGTCAATCTTAAAATGGATATTCCCCATCCCCAAACTAAACATTAGAGCTCACATGTCCTTTAAGACTAAAATCACAAAGGAATTAACAGAAAAAGTACTATTTCATCATAAGACTTCCACAGACGGCTAAAAGCCTATCTCTTCCCTGAAGCCTATCCCTCCTACACTTTGTGCTGCTCCATTGATACCAGGTGCCATAGAAATCCATTATTATCATATAAGCCTTTAAGCCTGCAACCCCAAACCAGCTTCATCATTTTAAACCATTTCCCGGCTACCAGCATGTTTTGTGTGGCATGTTAATCTTATCACAATTAAAATGATATCACAATTGATGAATACAACCAAATCTTCAAAAATAGTCTCCCTGCTAGCACGTGCTGACATCACTCTGTGCTGGCTCCGAATCTTTCGGCTTCAAGTCAACAGGTTTCTCCAGTGAGAAGCCATACATGCTCCCGAGTCTGTAGAACCAGTCTGCCAAGGTTTCTTTCAGCTTGGGGTCGTCAGCGTGACATATGAGCTGGTTGACACAGTTGAAGACTGCGGGGAGCAGGGCACGGAACTGGGGCTGCGGAAGCTGGAGGAACAGACGGAGGATAGTGCACAGCATCTCAGACCACGACATCACGTGTGCCTCACTGTCCTGGAACAGACAAATTGTTACTTGTTAGAGAATCTGGCTGCTGCACTGTCTGGTGTTAAAAGCTGATACAATACCTGGCAGCAAATATGCAAATGACATTGTATTTTGTGTGTATGTGTGTGCTTGTACATGTGTCTGTGTCTGTCTTTCTCTGTATCTGTGTCATTCTGTCTGTGTCGTATGTGTGTGAGCATGTGTCTGTCTCTGTGCCTGTCCGTGCATGTGTGTAGGTTTGTCTATGACTCTGTGCATCTCCTGCTATAGCTAGAATATTGCTAAATGTGCAGCATTAAACAACAAAGCCAAACTGTTTACATCTGTGTATGTCATTCTGTCTGTGTTGAGTTTGTGTGCATATGTGTCTGTCTGAAGGTCTGTCTGTGTGTGTGTGTGTGTGTGTGTGTGTGTGTGTGTGTGTGTGTGTGTGTGTGTGTATGTGTCTGTCTATGTCTGAGTGTATATGTGTCTCTCTGAAGGTCTGTCTATGTGTGTGTGGATATGTGTCTGTCTGAAGGTCTGTCTATGTCTGTGTGTATAAATGTCTCTGAAGGTCTGTCTATAAGTGTGTGTTTATAGTGTGTCTGCCTGAAGGTCTATGTCTGTGTGTATGTGTCTGTCTGAAAGTCTGTCTATGTCTGTGTGTATATATGTGTCTCTGAAGGTCTGTCTATGTCTGTGTGTATATGTGTCTCTGAAGGTCTGTCTATGTCTGTGTGTATATGTGTCTCTGAAGGTCTGTCTATGTCTGTGTGTATGTGTCTCTGAAGGTCTGTCTATGTCTCTGTGTATATGTGTCTGTCTGAAGGTCTGTCTATGTCTGTGTGTATATGTGTTGGTCTCTCTCTCTCTCTCTCTCTCTCTCTGTGTGTGTGTATGTGTATGTCTGAAGGTCTGTCTATGTCTGTGTGTATATGTGTCTCTGAAGGTCTGTCTATGTCTGTGTGTATATGTGTCTCTGAAGGTCTGTCTATGTCTGTGTGTATATGTGTCTCTGAAGGTCTGTCTATGTCTGTGTGTATATGTGTCTCTGAAGGTCTGAAGGTCTGTCTGTGTGTGTGTGTATGTGTTGGTCTGAAGGTCTGTCTATGTCTGTGTGTATATGTGTGTCGTCTCTGAAGGTCTGTCTATGTCTGTGTGTATATGTGTCTCTGAAGGTCTGTCTATGTCTGTGTGTATATGTGTCTCTGAAGGTCTGTCTATGTCTGTGTGTATATGTGTCTCTGAAGGTCTGTCTATGTCTGTGTGTATATATGTGTCTGTCTGAAGGTCTGTCTATGTCTGTGTGTATATATGTTGGTCTCAAGGTCTGTCTATGTCTCTGTGTATATGTGTCTGTCTGAAAGTCTGTCTATGTGTGTGTGTATATGTGTCTGTGTGTATATGTGTCTCTGAAGGTCTGTCTATGTCTTGTGTCTATGTATATGTGTCTGTCTGAAGGTCTGTCTATGTGTGTGTGTGTATAAATGTGTCTCTGAAGGTCTGTCTGAAGGTCTGTGTGTGTATATGTGTCTGCCTGAAGGTCTATAAATGTGTGTGTATGTGTCTGTCTGAAGGTCTGTCTATGTCTGTGTGTATATGTGTCTGTCTGAAGGTCTGTCTGTGTGTGTGTGTATAAATGTGTCTGAAGGTCTGTCTATGTCTGTGTGTATGAAATGTGTGTCTCTGTGTGTCTATAAATGTGATGGTCTGTCTATGTGTGTGTGTATATATATGTGTCTGTGAAGGTCTGTGTGTCTGTATATGTGTCTGTCTGAAGGTCTGTCTATGTGTGTGTGTATATGTGTCTGTCTGAAGGTCTGTCTATGTCTGTGTGTATAAATGTCTCTGAAGGTCTGTCTATGTGTGTGTGTGTGTGCCTGTATGTCTGTATATGTGTCTGTCTGAAGGTCTGTCTATGTCTGTGTGTATATGTGTCTGTCTGAAGGTCTGTCATGTCTATGTGTATGTGTCTGTCTGAAGATGTGTCTATGTCTGATATGGTCTGTCTATGTCTGTGTGTATATGTGTCTCTGAAGGTCTGTCTATGTCTCTGTGTATATGTGTCGGTCTGAAAGTCTGTCTATGTGTGTGTGTGTATATGTGTCTGCCTGAAGGTCTATGTCTGTATGTGTGTGTGTATGTCTGAAGGTCTGTCTGTCTGAAGGTCTGTCTATGTCTGTGTGTATATGTGTCTCTGATGGTCTGTCTATGTGTGTGTGTATATGTGTCTGCCTGAAGGTCTATGTCTGTATGTGTATGTGTCTGTCTGAAGGTCTGTCTATGTCTATGTGTATATGTGTCTGTCTGAAGGTCTGTGTATGTGTGTATATGTGTCGGTATGAAGGTCTGTCTATGTCTGTGTGTATAAATGTCTCTGATGGTCTGTCTATGTGTGTGTGTATATGTGTCTGCCTGAAGGTCTATGTCTGTATGTGTGTGTATGTGTCTGTCTGAAGGTCTGTCTATGTCTGTGTGTATATGTGTCTGTCTGAAGGTCTGTGTATGTGTGTATATGTGTCTGTCTGAAGGTCTGTCTATGTCTGTGTGTATAAATGTCTCTGAAGGTCTGTCTATGTCTGTGTGTGTATATGTGTTTGTCTGAAGGTCTGTCTATGTCTGTGTGTATATGTGAAGGTCTGTCTATGTCTGTGTGTATATGTGTCTGTCTGAAGGTCTGTGTCTGTGTGTATATTTGTCAGTATGAAGGTCTGTTTATGTCTGTGTGTATAAATGTCTCTGAAGGTCTGTCTATGTGTGTGTGTGTATATGTGTCTGTCTGAAGGTCTGTCTATGTCTGTGTGTATAAATGTCTCTGAAGGTCTGTCTATGTGTGTGTGTGTGTATATATGTGTCTGCCTGAAGGTCTATGTCTCTGTGTGTATGTGTCTGTCTGAAGGTCTGTCTATGTGTGTGTGTATATGTGTCTGTCTGAAGGTCTGTCTATGTGTGTGTGTGTATATGTGTCTGTCTGAAGGTCTGTGTATGTGTGTGTATATATGTGTCTGTCTGAAGGTCTATGTCTATGTCTGTGTGTGTGTGTATGTCTCTGTGTATCTGTTTATGTCGTTCTCTCTGTTTGTGTCCCATTATTATATACTGAGGGAAACAAATAAGGGAACACATGAAAGTACAAGTGTTCCTTTATTCTTTTCCAAGTTTCACAAGCTTTGTATTGCACTGTGGGTGAGGATCTTAGAATAAATAGAGGAACACTGTGTTGAAGTGATGTTCCCTTGTTTTCGTCAGTATATTATAGACTATTAGATATTTCAAACTCAGTTAAAAACCCTCACCTTTAATATTGAGTTTTTCTGCTGCTTGTCAATCTCTTCATCCACTGCTTCCTTCCTCCCGAGCTTGGACAGGTCCTTCTTCCTCTTGGTGAACTTGACGAAGGATGGCATGGAGTGCTGCTGCTTGCGTCGCTTGTACTGGGACATGAGGGACTGGATGAACTTGTCCGTGGCCACCGTGTACACCTTGCTCTCGTGCTCCTCCCTCAGTTCCCGCTTGCTGCGGGTGTGTACCGGGGATGGGGTGTCGGCTCGCTCCTCAAACGGGGGAGGTGTCGTGGCATCCACTGGGCAGGTCTCCACCTGGGATTCTGAAATTCAGAAAGTTTTACGGAAGGTGGATGTCAGTGAGGGTCATCTGTGCTTAGACATATACTAGATTTACACAGAAAAATCTAGAAGCTAATACAGGGTACTACAACCATATAGGTTGTTGGAGAACCATCTGGAGTATGGAGGGGCTATATAAGGGGAGCTAACTCTTGCCTCTCACCTCACATCTCAAGTTACACGAGTCATGTGTTGCCATGGTATTAATGGACATATTGTTTTGGAATTTAATTGCATGTTTATATAATATACCTTGGAAGAGTGAGTGAGTTGGGTTTTACGTCACCTTTAGCAATATTCCAGTACTATCAATGTGGCGGGGACACCAGAAATGGGCTTCACACATTGTGCCCATGTGGGGAGTCGAACCCAGGTCTTCAGCGTGACGAGCTAACACTGTAACCACTAGGTTACCCCACCGCTCCTCAAGTTACATGAAGACAGCGTCGTGTGTGATGAACTCTGCTTCAGCAAGATGGATTAATGTTGCTGAAGGTGAACATAACCATCACTGTCTTTATTGCTCAGGGGTGGAAATAACCCATTGCCCGACATCCGAGTCCAGTGTTTTTTTCTGTCGGGCAAGCAGATTTGTATATCACACTGTACCGGTGTCCAGTTGACTTTCCAATTTTAATTATGTTGTTTATTTAAAAAATCAGCAAGAAAACGGTCGGTAAATTGGAAAAAATATCAGGGCAAGTGACTTTACATGTGCCACTATACCGGGGTACACTATCAATTTTAAAGTTATTTACACCCCTGTTGCTATAATCACTGCTTTTGTAATATATCCCAACACGAGTTGAATTTGACGATTGCATTGCTTGCGCTATATCGGGTGAGTACGTGTGCGATCGGAGTGCACAAAAAGTTTCACTGGTAGGGCGGATGCCCAGTCGCTGACGTGAGAAGTTTTATTGACAATGGAAATCGGGAAGTAAAGTTATATAAAAAGCAAACAAACATAAATATTATTTACCCGAGATCGTTAATACCACTTTTGATGCAAAATCAGTTGCCTTTATAACAAAAAATAGCAAGCGAAAATTCAGTAAGATCAGTCGTCTGCTGGTGACAGGCAATTTATAAATAGGAAGCCACGTGATCACAACACTCCCTCGCAGTGCGGAGCAAAAAGTATGGCTCATCGTCGAAAACCCATACAAAATACCCGGATGTTACAAGCGGCCACTGTTTCGCCGATATGATGTCATCAACGCTATTTTTGTAGGAAACACTTGATATTTTTGTGTGAAATAGATGAATATATCCTTTATCACTCGAGGTTAGTAAAATAAAAACTTTAAATGATATCACAGATAAAAATTACGTTTTTGTCTTACATCGTCGAAAACCCCCTGGCACCGGGATACTGCTTGAATCTGTACTCCCACTTTATTTTGTTCTGTCATAATGATACCTTGTATTGATTTGTGAACTTAGTGATTTCCGAATACAATTGTTAATTACATCACGTAGCTTTGTTGTTTGTTGGTATTACACTTAGTTCTTTTATGGACTGATTCCCCGTTAACCTGAAAGTTTCAACTTTGGAAGGGCCGGTGGGGTAGCCCAGTATTTAAAGCTGCCATCATTGCATTGAAGACCCGGGTTATATTCCCCACATGGGCACAATGTGTGAAGCTTATTTCTGGTCTCACTCAATGTGATATTGCTGGAATATTGCTAAATATAAAACTAACCTCATTCACTCAACTTGGAATCAACTAGTGTTGGGATTGGTAAACATCTCACAATTGATAACTGGTTCATTACAATCGATCAGTCATCGAAAATAATAGGTTAGCGCCATTTATCAAATTCTCCTGGTTATGTCTGTTAATGCACAAAAATATAGAAAAAACGTGTAGTTCTTTCGGTTGTTCTTTTTGCAAATTGCACAAAATGCATTTACAAATTTCACATCTTCAAGGATGACTAGTATGGTATGAACCTAAATTTCATGGATAATTCAATCAGGACAAGGAATGAGCTTGTAGTGCTTGTAAAAAGTAACAGACAAAACCAACCTTGTGAAAATAGTTGTTAATGCAAACCAGTGATCCAAAATTGTTTGTGTTCGATTATGAGAAAACATGATCGATTGCTTGGTCGTTTAGTCATTGCGACCAATCTTCGATTATTTCAATTAATCGGACCACCACTTCAATCTACATGTAACAGGAACAATGAGTATTTTTGGACTTATCCAACACAAACACAAACTGAAATCTCTATATAAATAATAACACTAACCTTCCTGTGTCTCCACACCAACTGTTGTCATGGTGACAAATCCATCCGAAGTCACTTCAGTTTTTGTTTCCTCCTCGGACGTCTTCCGTTCGGTTGGTTCATTGAGGTCATCGGGCTGGGCAATCAGGAAGAACAACGACTGGTCAGCCATGCGGTCGAAGCAGGACAACCCGTCCTTGTCCAGCAGGATGTCCACATAGGTCTGACACAACTCGTCACAAGTATTCTGCAGCAACTGGATAAAAGCTGCCGGGTTGGCATCAATCGGTTCCACAGAGCTCCTGCTTTTGATCTTCATGTCAATCTCCCCATTGTCAAGGCTACCCTGTTTGAGCACCTCGTCCAGGAAGGAGCGAGTCCTCTCTAGGGTGAGACTGTTGAGATGGGCACAGATCTCCAGGAGGGAATGGATGTAGAAGATGATGCTCGACCCGGCCTGCTTGTACAGGTTGGCAGCCACCTCCAACCCTGCCACCTTCTGGATGAGGAACTTGAGGCCGGGCCGAGTGTCAAAGTCACAGGCCAGCTTGTAGGAGCTGTACAGCATATCCAAGAACTGGAGGACATTGCGGGTCGACATGCAGGAGATTAGACCTGGTCACAAAACAATGACAATCAGTTCCGCCTAAACAATTTAGAATGTTGCCTTCTGATTGGTCCACCAGTGAGTGAGTGAGTGAGTTTAGTTTTACGTCGCACTCAGCATTATTCCAGCTATATGGCGGCGGTCTGTAAATAATCGAGTCTGGACCACACAATCCAGTGATCAACAGCATGAGCATCAATCTGCGCAATTGGGAACTGATGACACGTGTCAACCAAGCCAGCAAGCCTGACCACCCGATCCCGTTAGTCGCCTCTTACGACAAGCATGGGTTACTGAAGGTTCATTCTAACCCGGACCTTCACTGCTCTGGTCCACCAGTGATATACCTATCTACATTCAACTGATGATGGCAACCCCACAAAGAAACTATTCCTTAAACACTTCCTTAACATTCAAACATGACGAGAAGGCAATATCAAATACTGATATTAATAAACAAGGTGAAAGTTGCTCTTCAGTGTGGCAATGTAATTAACGAGTGAGTGAGTTTAGGTTTACGCCGCACTCCGCAATATCCCAGCCATATGGGGACGGTCTGTAAATAATCGAGTCTGGACCAGACAATCCAGTGATCAACAGCATGGGTGTTACATGTGTCAACCAAGGCGGCGACCCTGACCAACCGATCCGGTTAGTCGCCTCTTACAACAGGTATGGGTTACTGAAGATCAATTCTAACCCGGATCTTCACAGGTTGGCAATGTATTTACAGAAAAGAATCCCATGAATCGTGATAATGAAATTGCATTTAGAAAAACACTGATGTCAACACAGCTTGACACTGATTTGAAAACCTTGAAACCTGAACATGTTTCGATACATTTGATGGGATCAAACTACATTTGAAACCTCTAAACAAAAAATACTGTAGGTTTATGTTTAACATTCGTCATTTACACACTCAAATTATATTTGTGTCAAGATACACCAATGACAAATTATACACAAAAGGACTGGTTCTAGGATTAAAAACTTGAGAAACTTGAGGGGTACCTGTAAGGCCAGAGCCCTTTCTGTTTTCTGCTGACCGGCCTTCAGTGCCCTCTAGCAGCAGGTAGCCGACGGTCTGCAACAACAGCTGGTGGGACAGAAGACCCACTACCACGTTCCGGAACGGCACTCTGGAAATATACTCTCGCTCTCAACACACTAGTTATAGAATGGAACATCTGTGGTCGCTACCTGTCAAATTATTCTCTTCCAGAACCTACAGGTATTACTGAGAACGTTTCAATACAAGGAATCAATTCCTCTGCAATCACAGATCAAGTCGCAAAGACTTGGTTTCAACATTAACACTATTAAACAGCAGAAATTGTTTACATCTGTGGTAGTCGTCCACAGTGCTACCATCACCTCCATGTCTTGGGTAACACTTTGGAATAGAGATGTGAGTTCATGATTTCTATGCAATCTGTGAACCCCATGAACATCTCTGATGTACTCAGCTTGTCCTGCTGCCTACCTATTATCTGAAATTACTTGTGGATATGAGGTCAGGGTACTGGTCAGGGTACTGAGATGTGGTCAGGGATACCTGATGTGGTCAGGGTACTGGAGATGTGGTCAGGGTACTGGGTGTTACCTGGTGGAGATGTGTGGTCAGGGTACTGGGTGTTACCTGGGAGATCAGGGTGGTCAGGGTACTGGGTGTTACCTGGGTGTTACCTGGTACTGGAGATGTGGTCAGGGTACTGGGTGTTACCTGGTAGAGATGTGGTCAGGGTACTGGGTGTTACCTGGTAGAGATGTGGTCAGGGTACTGGGTGTTACCTGGTGGAGATGTGGTCAGGGTACTGGGTGTTACCTGGTAGAGATGTGGTCAGGGTTCAGGCTGTCCTTATGGTTAGGTGGGTACAGCAGGAAGACATATGACTGGTCCTCCTCCATGTCAAACTGTATCTGCGGCATCTGGCACATCTGGCTCTCCAACAGGAACACCTGAAACATGGACAGTGGAGTGCCAAGATACATACAAGCACCTGCTCACACAGACTAAACAACAGTTACAGAGGGACTGCAGTTTAATGGTAATTTCAGGTGACTTCAACAATGGGATTCATCAATTATACCCAAGAGGGTTATTGCACATCAGAATGACAACTTCTCCCTACCTGCTGAGCCAGCTGTTTGAGTCGGAAACATTCCATCTTCGTACAGTCCTTTCTGGTGGCGACCTTCACCTGGCCGATGTCGCCGTAGAAGTTTTCGGAGTTGGCGTGGAAGAGCACCATGAGTTGTCGGATGTTGAAGGTGGTCACGTCCAACGCCCTCTGTAGGGCTGCTGCACTCATCTGCCACATCTCCTCCGTCAGCAGAGGGCCCCCGCTCAACATCACATGCCTGCAACATTCATAGAGTGAGTGAGTTGAGTTTGATCCCACACTGTATGTCAGTCACATCATAGCGTGTTAGTGTGGGAGGAAGCCTGAAGTTATGTAGGTCTTCACCACATGGTAAAGCTCACAAGAAGCAATGGAAAACAAACACTCCTTGTCTTAAATCAGTCCTTAAAATGAAAACACGTAGCAAAACCTTTAAAATAGCAAACTTTTAATTGCCCTTATATTACATTAACTGTGTTGATCAGTGGATTGTCTGGTCCAGACTCAATTATTTACAGACCGTCACCATATAGCTGGAATATTGCTGAGTAGAGCGTAAAACTAAACTCACTCACCTTAACTGCAGGCCCTCTGTCTCCAAATGAGAACTATAAGCCAGGAATATACATGTGGACTTTGCAAGCTACAGGCCCACCATCAGCAGTGACACAACCAATCCCAACAACAAGTGACATGAGTCAGATTGTGACTAAAATTATCATGAGATGACCCCTCTTATGCTGTCAATCCCTGTACCATTGTGTAGCATGGGCAAGTTTGTGCTGTTCCTAATACCGTTGTGAACCCCAACCCCTTTCCCTGCCTCCATTAAAGACGTCAACTTGTACACATTACAACATGTTTCTTAAACGACTTTTTCCAGTGACTCCGTAAGGACGTCCAGAGTGTCGCCGGATACAGCCCGAATATCGTGACTCACCTGACACAGGAGCACCCAAGGCGGGAGATGTTCTCCACGGGCTGAGCAGCACACTCCGTAAGGACGTCCAGAGTGTGCCTGGATACAGCCCGAATATCGTGACTCACCTGAGACAGGAGCACCCAAGGCGGGAGATGTTCTCCACGGGCTGAGCAGCACACTCCGTAAGGACGTCCAGAGTGTGCCTGGATACAGCCCGAATATCGTGACTCACCTGAGACAGGAGCACCCAAGGCGGGAGATGTTCTCCACGGGCTGAGCAGCACACTCCGTAAGGACGTCCAGAGTGTGCCTGGATACAGCCCGAATATCGTGACTCACCTGAGACAGGAGCACCCAAGGCGGGAGATGTTCTCCACGGGCTGAGCAGCACACTCCGTAAGGACGTCCAGAGTGTGCCTGGATACAGCCCGAATATCGTGACTCACCTGAGACAGGAGCACCCAAGGCGGGAGATGTTCTCCACGGGCTGAGCAGCACACTCCGTAAGGACGTCCAGAGTGTGCCTGGATACAGCCCGAATATCGTGACTCACCTGACACAGGAGCACCCAAAGGCGGGAGATGTTCTCCACGGGCTGAGCAGCACCTCCGTAAGGGCGCCCAGAGTGTGCCTGGATACAGCCGAATATCGTGACTCACCTGAGACAGGAGCACCCAAGGCGGGAGATGTTCTCCACGGGCTGAGCAGCACACTCCATAAGGACGTCCAGAGTGTGCCTGGATACAGCCCGAATATCGTGACTCACCTGAGACAGGAGCACCAAAGGCCAAGGAGAATGTTCTCCACGGGCTGAGCAGCACACTCCGTGGGGCGTCCAGAGTGTGCCTGGATACAGCCGAATATCGTGACTCACCTGAGACAGGAGCACCCAAGGCGGGGAGATGTTCTCACGGGCTGGGAGATGTTCTCCACAGGGCTGAGCAGCACAAGGCGGGAGATGTTCTCCCGGGCTGGGCAGCACAGGGCGCCCAGAGTGTGCCTGGATACAGCCGGAATATCGTGACTCACCTGAGACAGGAGCACCCAAGGCGGGAGATGTTCTCCACGGGCTGGGCAGCACACTCCGTAAGGACGTCCAGAGTGTGCCTGGATACAGCCGGAATATCGTGACTCACCTGAGACAGGAGCACCCAAGGCGGGAGATGTTCTCCACGGGCTGGGCAGCACACTCCGTAGGGACGTCCAGAGTGTGCCTGGATACAGCCGGAATATCGTGACTCACCTGAGACAGGAGCACCCAAGGCGGGAGATGTTCTCCACGGGCTGGGCAGCACACTCCGTAAGGACGTCCAGAGTGTGCCTGGATACAGCCGAATATCGTGACTCACCTGAGACAGGAGCACCCAAGGCGGGAGATGTTCTCTACGGGCTGGGCAGCACACTCCGTAAGGACGTCCAGAGTGTGCCTGGATACAGCCCGAATATCGTGACTCACCTGAGACAGGAGCACCCAAGGCGGGAGATGTTCTCCACGGGCTGGGCAGCACACTCCGTAAGGACGTCCAGGGTCTGCTTCAGCATGAACTCCAGGTGAGGGTGCTCCTCCTCCCGACCTGCACCAGTCATAATAATAATACATTTTAACAATAATACATTTGTAAAGCGCCTAATATCAACCTTACAGATGCTCAGTGGCGCTAATACAGTGATAAACCTGAACTTATATACATAAAACAGAGAATGATTATCTACTGGCACACAGACAGAAATAGGTGAGTCTTCAGCTGAGATTTAAAGGTGTCTTTAGTGGTTGTATTTCTGGGGTTTTGGGGAAGCGAATTCCAGAGTTGTGGGCTGACGAAAGAGAAGGCGCGTTCGAAAAGTCCATTTAGTGATTTTGGTTGAGTCAAGAGAGAGTCACTGGAGGATCTGAGCTTCCGCTGAGGTGAGTAAGGGGAGATAAGTTCTTTGCGATAGGATGGAAAGTTTTTATTGTAGAGACAGTCGTGAGTGAGGGCGAGGAGTTTGAAGGTGATTCTTGCAGAGATGGGAAGCCAGTGAAGTGACTGAAGCTCAGGAGAGATATGGTCATAGTGGGAAGAACGGGAGATACATCGGGCCACTGAGTTCTGAATTCTTTGAAGTTTCAGAATTGATTTGGCTGACTATATACATATATACATTTGTTAGTCATATATACATATAGTCACATACAGTCATACACAGTCACACACGTCACGTAGTCATATATGTACATATAGTCACAGTTACCAACAGCTTAATATAGTCTGTATGCATACCATCAAAGTCTCAGTCACATACAGTCAGACATTTACAAATATAGAGTCACATACAGTCATTTACATATTCATATACAGTTACAGTTATATACATATATAGTCATATAGCCTCATACAGTCATAGGCGGTGGGGTAGTCTAGTGGTTAAAGCGTTTGCTCATCACGCCGAAGTACGGTTTCGATTCCCCACATGGGTACAATGTGTTAAGCCCATTTCGGGTGTCCCTCACCATGATATTGCTGGAATATTGCAAAAAGTAGTGTAAAGTTAAACAATCTCACTCACTCACTCATACACAGTCACATACCGGTAGTCACAAAAAGCCATATATAATCACAAACCACAGTATTCAGATACAGTTACATGCAACTACACACAGCCTTATAGTCACAATATACATTACCAAACACACACAATCACATATAGTTACATTGAGGCATTTAGTCATATTCACAACCAACAAACCGAAAACAAACTCAGAAAATACTGAAAAGAAGGCGATTCCTGTTTGAAACCTAATTTCAGCAACAACTATGACTTGCCTATGAATTTAGACAGATATTCCACTACTAGGTCCGACATGTTTCCACAACACTGTTTGAAGTTCACTGCTCCGATTTCCCAGTAACCATGGATACGAGAGCCTCTTCGGAGCCATGACTGCAGCATGGGCAAGAGCAGATGGTTGATGTTGTAAACAGCAAACCGAGGACCTGAAACAACGGACACAAATCAAACTTTAGCTATTTACCTCAATCATTATTATTACAACCAACAGTAGTCATTTGTCTTAAACGTGTCCCAGTTCACTAAATGGAGTGGATATTCCAGAACCATTCTGCAGCTAAAGACCATATTATGATGCCCAAATCTCATAAAATACCGTTCAATCTAGTTACATCAACTATTAATAGTCCACATAATGATACCAATATCTAAAATGATGTTTTTGAACTCTAAAGTTTTTGGATTTTTGAAAATACCAGAGTCCCTACCTGGAACATCAGCAGCTGACCTGAGCAGCTCGAACAGCATCTCCATGGTCTGCGGCTGGAAGGTCTTCGGGCAGCTGGATATGGAAGTGGCCAGACCATCAAGCAAGAGAAACCACACATGCAGGATTCGAGAGGGATTATCCAGCTCCTCCAGAGGCACTGGCCGCCATTTTGTGTCAGCAGACGTCAACTTAATGCCTGAGTCAACCAAAGCGGGATCTGACTGAGACTGGTGTGTTTCTGGAGAGAGAGCATCTAGCATCCCTGAATCGGCTGACGTTATGCTTTGTGAGTCAAACACTGGGTCCGACAGTTCAGATATGTGAAATCCTTTTGGCTTATCATCATCTTGTGAGTTTTCTTTCTGGAAGACGTGTCCTGTTTTAGTTTCATCTGACTCTGTGAAGCTCTTGGAGAAGGACTCAAAGTTCATGTTGGGGATTACCGGGTCGACGAGTCGGACAGTGGAGCCCAACTGTATCCTGGGAACAATTCAGTTTTCTTAATACAATAAAGACTTTTTAAACAATTATTTTTTGGGGTTTTATTATTAAAAAGAATTCAATATTACCACCATTCCTGTGCGGTCATTATGCTTTTTACATGAATGTTGAGTAACACAACACTCAGCCGACAATAATAATCAAGTCTCAACCAACAAACCAGTGATTGATATTACGAGCAACAATACATACTGTTAGGGTAAGATGACGTATGCAACCAAGCAATCAAGCCTGACCACCTGATACATAATGTCACTTCCAATGACAAGCACAGGCTGCAGAGGACCAATTCAACCCAGAATCCCCTTGATACTTATTTTGTACAGATATATCATTTTACTTGTTCTCGGAGAGATGTCACAAAAAAGAAGTAAAGATCTATGACATGCACTTTATTTCCCACATCACACAAACAATGCTGTACTATAACCTGTACTACAATGCTGTACTATAACCTGTGAAGATCCGGGTTAGGGTTGGTCTGCAGCAACCCATGCTTGTCATAAGAGGCGACTGACGGGATCAGGTGGTCAGGACCGCTGACTAGCTTGACACATGTCATCGTATCTAAACTGCGTAGACCAATGCTCATGATGTTGATCACTGGATTGTCTGGTCCAGATTGGATTATTTACAAACCACTGCCATACAGCTAGAATATTGCTGAGTACGTCATTAAACGACAAACAAACATACCCTGTACTATAACTGAATACGGTTTTACACCTAACCCTCGCTTGACTACATCCTTCTCACCTCTGAGCACCTTTGAAGTTGGGGCACGCAGGCATCTTCCACATGGAGGCCAGGATCTGGCAACACCGGCGCAGATACTGTAGCGCGGGGATACACAAGTTCTCCCCTGTGGGGCCACCCAGACCCATGTCACTGCCCGAGTCAGACCCATCGTCACTCATTTCCTCAAACATGCCTGAAAATACACGTTCATTAGATTGACCTGACAAGAGCTCTATTGATGTCCTATTGACCTTCCCATGCACGCATAGAATCAGAGTAAATGATTTGGTTTTAATGTGATTTTTTTAAACCCTCTCCCCTATACATGAGGTTAAGATTTTTTACACCCTCAATTCTGTGAACTTGAGTTTAAGATTTTTTTTAATCCTCAACCCTGTGAACATGTGTTTAAGATTGTTTAAACCTTCACCCTGCAAACATGTGTTTAAGATTTTTTAAACCTCAAACCTTTGAGTTAAAGATTTCTTAAATGCTCATCTCTGCAAACATGAGTTGAACACTTTTTAACCCCTCACTCCTGCGAACATGTAGGATTTTTTAATCCCTCAACCCTTCGAACATGAGTTTAAGATTTTTTAACCCCTCATCCCTGCATATATGAAGTCATCTCACCTGGGCCATTGACATATTTCAGAAGACAGAGAATACAGTCGACTGTAGCATTGGCAAACACCAGCACATTGTCCGTGTTGAGATACACCTCAAACACATCGAGCACGGCTGCCACATGGCTCTGTCTCTGTCTGGCCTCGTTCACTTCCTCGTTAGCTGTGTATTCTATCTTCACTGAACGGAGAGCTCCAAACAAGGGCCGCCACCCTGACTGGATCTGTGCTGTGCAGGCCTCCACCAGTTCACAGATAGAACACACGATCTAGATGAATAGAACACATTGCCATTATTCAATAGAACACACAATCTAGATGAATAGAACATACTGCCATCATTCAATAGATCACAAGATCTAGATGAATAGAACACATTGCCATCATTCAATAGAACACACGATCTACATGAATAGAACACATTGCCAACATACAATAGAACACACGATCTAGATGAATAGAACATACTGCCATCATTCAATAGATCACAATATCTAGATGAATAGAACACATTGGCATCATTCAATAGAACACACAATCTAGATGAATAGAACATACTGCCATCATTCAATAAGATCACAAGATCTAGATGAATAGAACACATTGCCATTATTCAATAGAACACACAATTGGGATGAATAGAACACACTGCCCTCGTTCAATAGAACACACGATCTACATGAATAGAACACACTGCCCTCGTTCAATAGAACACACGATCTGGATGAATAGAACACACTGCCCTCGTTCAATCAGAGACCCAGATCAGCTGCGTATTTGGGTAAAATACGCATAGAAAATTTCCAATTACGCATTAAAATATAATTGTTGCGTACAAAGTACACAAAAGGTTAAAAACAAATGCGTAGGGAAAATATTTATAAAAATCGCTTGCGTAATAAAAGGACATCCATTGCTATCAAGTTGTATTGTTAGTATAGGATGAGTGATTATTTATGAAATCATAAGGCAGAACATACCTGCTTAGTAAACTTACTCAATGACGTAATACTTAGGTGAGTAAAATGACTGAAATACGCACATATTTGAAAGCAGTGGGTAACGGAAAATGAAATACCCACTCAACATTCATAATACCCACTCCAAAAAATTACAGTGGGAACAGTACCCACCTCAGCTTAATCTTATCTGGAGCTCTGTTCAATAGAACACACTATCTGGATGAATAGAACACATTGCCATCATTCAATAGAAAACACAATCTGGATGAATAAAACACATTGCCAGCATTCAATATAACACACTATCTGGATGAATAGAACTATCATTCAATAGAACACACAATCGGGATGAATAAAACACTTTGCCATCATTCAACAGAAAACACGATCTAGATGAATAGAACAAACTGCTATCATTCAATAGATCACATGATCTGAATGAATAGAACTAACATTCAATAGAACACAATCGGAATGAATAGAACACATTGCCATCATACAATAGAACACGATGTAGATGAATAGAACAAACTGCTATCATTAAATAGATCACACGATGCTGATGAATAGAACACACTGCCTTCACTGAATAGATCACACAATTAGATGAACAAAACAGTGTCATCACTTTTTGATCCAGTTCAATAGATCATACTGGCATCAATCGATAGAACAAAGGATCTAGATGAACAGAAGACACTGCCATCATTGAATAGAACATGCAATCTAAATGAACAGAACACAGTGTCATCACTGCTTGATCCAGTTCAAGCGAACATACTGGCATCAATCGAAATTCATTGGTGGATGAAGAACACTTAATATTCATTGACACAGGACACTATATCAATACATGAACTTAAGCCTTATTGAGCAAAACTTTAAGTTTATCATGGCATGAGTCCTTAACATAGGAGGATAGCCATATGTGACATGTCATTGATGGCAACCTGCCTAGTAAAACGCCCATCTTATTTTTATTTTTTTATTTTTTTTATTATTATTCTAAGCATTTAAACGGTTTGGCATGGCAGCGTATTTAGGAGAATAGAGCATGGCAGTTTGACCAAGCCTCATTGACATAGTCTCTAATACAGTTAATGGCAGAGGTATACTTTGTTAACTTATAGAATTCAGTGAGCTCTTTCTGTATGAACTGGAATGTTGGTGGGTAATTATTTACGATTATTTACGATTATTTTTGTTTATGAGATAAAATTTCACAAAGCTAAACTGCACATGAATACATGACATGTTTTGTGGATAACAACTGGTTTTCTTCTTCATGTAATGATGTTTCAGAGCTAGTTCTTGTATTCATCTTCGTGCAGCTTCTGAATGCCTTTCAAGAATTTTAAACTGCATACATGTATACAGTGGAAACCGCCTAAGTAAAGACCGCTTAACTAAACATACCGGATAAGTAAACACTTTTCTTTGGTCCTGGCAAATTTCTTCATTAATTATCACTATTAGAGTTCGGTTAACTAAACTCGGATAAGTAAACGATACCGCTTAACTAAACGTCTTCTCACAGTCCCTGGAAGTAAATTACTTAACAAAAGAGACCGGATTACTAAATTAGTGATTATCACATAATCTGACATGAGAGGCACGTGTCAGTCTCCAGCTAAACAAACGTCCTACTTACAGCTCGCTGGCATTATGCAGTTGACAATACACTGACAACTGGAGGCCAGCCCTGATAAGTGGTTCATTGTTACAACTAAACAATTTTGGCAAGACCCTTGAAATTTTACTCATCAGGTTTCCACTGTAGATAGCATGTACAGACTAACAACAAGATCGTACAGGGCAAGTGGTCACATCTGTAGTGTAACCATGGTTACCTGGTCTTGTACATCCCCATCACACAGGTCCATACACAGCATGTCCTCAAACGTCTTACACAGGAACTCGTTGATGTGGAAGTGTGGCCGCTCCTCGCGGTTACTCAGCATTGCCACAATGAAGTCATGGATGCAGGTGACGGACATCTTGGATATGCTCCTGTCCCGACTGCCAGTTGCCTGGCAACAAAGGACAAGCATTAGCTTGGGTCTGCTCATTGTGTATACTATCGTCAGAGACCATATACCGGTATATGGTCTCTGCTATCATGTATCAAAACATTTTTATTCATAGCCTTACTTTTATAAGTTTACCTCATGAATGATTTCCATTCTGTGACAAGAACTTCGATCTGTGTGACGAGTTTATATTAATAAGAAGAATTTCTATCAACAATGGCACACCTTAACATATCTATCTTACCATGTTTTAAACATAACAATATATATACTAGCCACATAAAGAAACTGTGCACATAGAAAAGGCCTTCATAATTGGAATACAACACAGCAAAGACGAAATGATGTAGACACTTTATAAGCTGAAGTATCGGACCCCAAGAAAATGTCAAAAGAACGTGAACAATATCCATAACGATGACACAGAAGTTCAAAATCGAGTAGGGGGTCACACGACGAAGTCACAATGTGGTATGACCACAGCAGTGCATCAACGACGTATAGAGGCTACAAAATGAGCATTGGAGGCCTGGGAAATGGTCTGGGGCGTGGTCACTGCTGTCTGGAACCTGTATCTGAGATGAGTCACCCGAATCCACCTGTCCTGTCTTGGCGTCGTCACGTCGGGAACGCCCAGAACGTGGGTGGTCGGCGACTACTTTAATTTCGTTAACGCCTGACCCATGCAGATATCGTGTTACGATGGCATTGGAAATGTGCTGCCACCTGTTGTTGGCTCATTCCTGCTCGAACCATTCCAATGGCTTCATGACGTTGAGCACATGTTAATCTTGGCATGATGTGCATGTGACTTCTCATGTGAATTGGTGAACGTTTGAATGACCAAAGATCAAGCTTTCGACAGTGACAGCAATTTCAGAGTTTCACATGTGTGCATCTGTACGGGATGCACGTGCAGTAACACATTGCAAGGCCTTAGGCCACCGTCAATGACGTCACGTTGCCTGGCACGTGCATGAGCGTTTGATTGTCTCCAATACTTGTTATGTTCACAAATGTATTTATGTATAAATACGCTGTGTGCCTATATTTATATTTTCTGTGTGCACAGTTTCTTTATGTGGACAGTATATATGGATACATGAGATAGGCACAACATGACATCCCTATTCACCTCTCGTTTAGGCTAGGAAGGTAGTCCCCAAATTTGAAAACAATCCAACCAATAAGTTACTGGTTGGACAAACTTTTTAAAGTTCATATTTTACATTTCTGTAATTCTGGAAAAAATTAAAACACCACAGTCAAAATTTGCACTGCACTGCTCCATCTGACAAGGAAGTTGGTCACCAAATTTTGAAAAATGGTTTAAAAGTTATTGGCTAAACACAAATGTATTCAGACAGATGGATGCACGGACAGAATTCCTTGGTATAAACTATATAACCTAAAATAGTTGGGGGCATAAAAGAAATGCAGCACAAAAACTAGAGGTACTCACATCGACCAGGTAGGGTGATATGACACTCCACACTCTGACAAGATGCTGAAGAGGTCGTGAACTGTGGACGACCTTCATGAGGACGTCCTGCAGCCTGTAAAGATGAAGGGCATTGGTGGGGAGTCGGGGGACCCCTCCATCCATGTCTGGGCCAGCATGTTTCTTCAGCTGAAGTCGACTTGCCTCTCCTAGCTCGGCAAGGAAACTCAGCAGGGCCTGCAGGTTGAGCTTCTCGGCTGCATCCTCAAATATCCTGGTGGGAGGAGAAAGCATACATGGGCTAGGATACAGAAGTTATTATCACCAGTCTCTCAGAATCATCAGTTTTGCGTTATGCTGATTGGATAACTGCACAGGTATTGTTCCATTGTTTGGATGTGAGGCTACATTGTTGAAATGGGTTCATTTCAAGTTTATGACATCAAAGAAAACATTTCTCATACACCTAATCGTTTTGATGAACTGGTTTTTTTTGTTCTGCTCAGCTGCTAAACAATTTCAGTCAGAATGCATATAATGAACTACAGCCATAACGAACAAAACTTAGTGATCCTTTTGAGTTCATTATAACTGAGGATATTATAGAGTATACTGTATTACATGCTTGGGTGATATGTATAGAACTACTTTCTCTCAACCTCAACACCGATTAACTGTCCTTCATAAACAGATAGACCTGTGAAGATCCGGGGTAGAATAGGTCTTCAGCAACCCATTCTTGTCATAAAAGGCGACTATGCTTGTCGTAAAAGGCGACTAACGGGATCGGGGTGGTCAGGCTCGCTGACTTGGTTGACACATGTCATCGTATCCCAATTGCGCAGATCGATGCTCATGCTGTTGATCACTGGACTGTCTGGTCCAGACTCGATTATTTACAGACCGCCGCCATATACCTGGAATATTGCTGAGTGCGGCGTAAAACTAAACTCACTCACTCACTCATAAACAGATATTGAAAGACCTTTGCTACAAGAAATAGCAAATGTTTGAGAACTAAATTACAAAAATTCGTCCATTCAGGACAGACAGATAATTCCACAGGTTATTCTTCAAATAGGTCTTCTTATCCTTGAACATTATGCTGATCTTATCTCATAGTATTTTGACATCAAATTGTTGAAATGATTGAGAGAAAGTTCTATATACTAGGAATTACATCAACTTAATTTCATTACTCACCTGTCCACTTCTTGTGACAAGCCACACAAAGCTTTGGATGCCTGAGCAGGAGTCAACACCCCTCCTCCTGACAATGCACTGTCCCAACCTGACTCTATACTACTCTGTCGGATGAGCTCTGCCACGTTGATACGAGGGGCCACAGGTATAACAGAAGCCACTGGACTGGCATACAGGTCACACCTGAAATGAACAACGCCAAAAGATGTGTGACAGTTAGTTGTTTTACATCTAGTAACACAGCACTTAACCTCAAGTCAAAACATGGAGGGATAGCCTCCCAGCCTCTGTCAATACTCTCCCTGGTGGCTTCCCAATTTCTAATAATCTCAGATCCCTGGAGAGGATACAGACCAAGCTTTAGGTGAGGATTTTGTATTCTTATTTGCTGGAGGTGCATTTAAAAACAGGCCACTTGCTTAAGGAAACACCTCATCTACAAAGCAAACTAGAAAAGATTCTCAGAAGGGAATAATAAACAATAAAGTCCCCAAATTTGAAAACAATCCAACCAATAAGTTACTGGTTGGACAAAGCTTTTAAAGTTTATGTTTTACATTTCTGTAATTCTGGAAAAAATTAAAACACCACAGTCAAAATTTGCACTGCACTGCTCCATCTGACAAGGAAGGTGGTCCCCGAATTTGGAAAAATGGTTTAAAAGTTATTGGCTAAACACAAATGTATTCAGACAGATGGATGCACGGACAGAATTCCTTGGTATAAACTATATAACCTAAAATAGTTGGGGGCATAATAAACAATAAAGGTCCCATAAATTACATGTTACATTACTCCAAAGTCACGATTATCAGATGTGAATTACATACACAACAAAAGTCCACTAAAATTTTATCATCCATTACATCACTCCTAATCTAAGCATACATCCTCAATTTCAAATACACTGGTGACCCCTACCTCAAATAGCGTTTTACAATATGAAGACACTGATAAATAAAAGACTTATCAGTTTATTTCCCAAGAATTACTCTTTCTTATGATTCTTTCAAAAATAATCTTTGTATATGAACAGGTCATTTATTCATCGTGACAGCGCCTTGTAGAAGATTATATCTGGCAAGATTACTGTACTTACTCAATCTCTGTGCTTGCGTTGAGTTCAGGGTTTTGTTCCTGGTGCACCTTTGGGAGGCTGGACTGGTTGTTGCCACCACTAAAGTAGGTGTGCTCCAGTTCAGAGATGTGTGCACAGCACCTGTAGTCACAGATGTAGCCAGTCACAAGTACAGTCACAGAGAGCCAGTCACAAGTACAGTAGTCACAGACAGCCAGTAACAAGTAGTCACAGATGTAGCCAGTCACAAGTACAGTCACAGAGAGCCAGTCACAAGTACAGTCACAAACATAGTTTACAGACACAGACAGTTCAGGTCAGATTTTTGGCTCTCATCTCTCATCTCAAATGCTGTGGTAACTTCTGCTGGCCCTCTTATTCTGCTATGACATTTTCAAGACACACCCTCCCTATATTCTCATATGCTTGTGGTAGTTGTTAGTGGCAGCAAATAATTGAACATTAAGTTAAACAGTACTGGGACTTCCCAGAATGGTACTGTACTAGGATCAGAGTTATCTGCCCTTGTTGGGTACATGCACTTGGCAGGCGCACTGTACCTAATAAGACTGATCAGAGGTGAATTCAAGCATTTGCAAACATGACTGTTACTATTCTACTTGTCAACACCAAATATCTCCCAGCTGCTAACATTATTTTGGATTCAGGAATAGAGACAGTGCTGTTTCAAGACATTTAAAAAGACAGTTTGCACTAATATGAATTCTCGGGCCTGTTTCTTAGTGATGCTGGCATTTATTTCATCCATTGTAGTGTCATTTGGAATATAGACCTACAAATGTGTGTTTTGTAAAATAAATTATTGAATATTCAATGATCTTGCAAAGGTTAATTACTGATTTCACAATTTATATATGAGCAGATTTCTTGGTTAACTCGGAACTACGCATTAAATCAACACCAACCTATCCCAGTAAAAGTGAACCAACCTGAACACATGTTTCCAGCAATCAGCAGCATGGCTGCCCATCTCCAGCCCAGTTGTCATGACAACATCCATACTGAGGACATGAGCTGCATGCAGTCGGACCAGCTTCGGTTTCCCTGGCAACACAGAGGTCTTTCCTGGAACCTTGGCATCACTGGGCTTAGGTCCTACTCTCAAGTCCTCCTTCACACAGGACGTGTTTGCCAGCTGGGTGAAGGCGCTGCCACACAATTCCTGTAGACCTGCAGAGGAGTAGACACAGAATAGTGAAAACAGTACTTCATAACATATGTACTGATCAACTTTGTCTAAAGGAAGTCAACAGGTATCACCAAAAGCCTGGGAGACCTAACATAACATGTTAACTAAACGCATTGATTGAACACATCTCGCAAAAGAAAGATTCATAAGAAGAAAACCCCTCTGACAATAAACATAAGCTTAGTTTTGGATCAAGCAGAGCTTGATGGCCACCTGTAAGGATATCTTCAAGTAAGTCTTCATATTCACTGTGCAGCTCCAACAATCATGTACCATAAGTGTGGTGAAGGTATATTTCAAATCAATCAAGTGCTGATAAATGATTACAATAAATACTTAAAAGTCACATTCATGACAGAGTGCTTTCCAAAAGACAAGAGTATTAGTTCCAGTTTATTTAGAAAACAAATATGATGCATCTATGATACAACATGGACACTGTAGTGGATATCGCAATGCACCTGTACTGCAAACAGTATACCAGTGAAGCATACGAGAGACTGACCGACTGACATTTCAACACCCGTGACAGACACTCTATCCACTATACCTCCAAATCTGTCAAATAATGTGAAAGATATTCAGTAGTCTATGTGTAACCTGGTTATGATAATATGTAAAGACAGCTTTCAAGCCCTGCGTTCCATTTGATTACATACCCATTTGTCATCATCAATACAGCTGTGCAATATGGAAACTTCCATACAGCACACTGAATTCCGTATTGCGCTCGCGCGGCAGACGGATATGAAAGACAGTGATCTCTAAAGTGTGTCCCAAATGAAACTTTTGAAATAATTTAGTTAAATCTGTGTCCTTGAACTCCACCATGACATTTCCTCATTCAATGCATAAGGTCTAAATGCACTTGATTGACGTTCTATATATGTACAATCCCCTGCTACAACTTACCCAGGATGCAGCAGAGTTTGGATGCTCTCTGGAGTCCACTGAGACTGAGACAGATGGCGTCCCGAGCCCTCATGCTCTCCTCCTTGGCCCCCTCCGTACCGAACATCAGGGCCAGGCTGCTGGACACCCCACAGGAACTCTTGCCATTGAGCAACACCGACAGCACGTCCAGCACCCCTTCCCAACACACGGATAGGATGCGGCGAGACAACTTCTTGCCTGCACACAAACACAAGGATCTTACAAGGGGTAGGACCTGGCTCAGGTATTTATTGGCTGTCTGTACATCTGTCATGGTAGTAAAACTGTTAAAGCAGTCCACATTACATATCTTACACACCGGTGAGATAACTGGTACCGAACGAATGTGTCTGATCAAATTCCAGCTCCGTGATTTGATACTCAATGGTGATGACATCCTTTTTTCTTTTTTTTTTGATATTAATATTGTATTTCTGTTACATGCAGAGCCAGACATCCAGGGTAGTGCATGGCCCAAATCATGTAAGAAAAGATAGGCAAATTTAAAAGAAACAAGAAAGATTACACCATAGTTGAAAAGGCAATTGTTATACATATTAGTTCGAATACTGAGGTTCATATTATTATTTAAATGATGGAATACTTTCCTGATTGTAAGTTATTGGTAAGTTCTGTCATATTCACCTACACCTGTGTCAAAAGATTGTGGTTTTAGAGTGTCATAAATGTTCTTTAATCTTACCTTGTGTACATTATCATCACTCCTTGATATCCACAGATATTACGGTAAGTAAACTTAATGGAGGATAACTCTAGTCATAAGCAGGCTTGATGACATCACAAATGACCATTGTGTTAAGCATTAATGCTCATCTGTAATCATGAGAATTGACACAACATGCACTGGTTCTATGCTTATGATATTAGAGTCTGTGATTTTCATTTATTAGATACCCTAGGAAACAACTCAGTATAAATAAATAATATTTGATAGACACTCCTGAATTAATTTCTCAACATGAACTTGTCCACATGACCAAAGAGGTTACCCCGTCAGGAAGCTAACAAGGTAAGGATGTTATCTGTGAGATGACTCCATGCCTTGCTACATAGTATGGTGTAGGGGATGTACTGACCTGCCTCGACCTGGGTACTGTTGACCTGTTCGTGTTCCACACTGAGCATGTTGTCCCCACCTCGACAGCTACTCATCATCTGGCCGCCCATCTCGTGGCTGCCCAGACCATCGATGTCTGAAACAGTCACAGGTTATAAACAGCTGACAAAACAAGCACTTAGATACTGGTAACAAGACATCACAAGTTTCAGATGATGAAATCATTTCAGTAAAGAAATTCTATATTCACATGGACAGACTTTTTCACTGTACCCAAGGAAGGAATCGTACCATGGCTGTTAGCGTGATAAGCGTCCAGGTGAGAATATGATACATAACACGATACACAGACAACCACTTAGAAACTTGTGTGAGTGAGTGAGTTTTATGCCGCACTCAGCAATATTCCTGCTTTATGGCGGCGGTCTGTAAGAAATCGAGTCTGGACCAGACAATCCAGTGACCAACAGCATGAGCATCGGACGACACAACTGGGATACGATGACATGTGTCAAATAAGTGGGCAAGCCTGACCCAATGATAACCAGCACTGTTGTATCTCATCTCCACTAATAGTGTCTCCTGGTTGTCCACCTACCTCTCAACATACACACTAGCTGTGTGTTCTGGTTGTACACCTACCTCTCAACATACACACTAGCTGTGTGCCCTGGTTGTACACCTTCCTCTCAACATACACACTAGCTGTGTGTTCTGGTTGTACACCTACCTCTCAACATACACACTAGCTGTGTGCCCTGGTTGTACACCTACCTCTCAACATACACACTAGCTGTGTGCCCTGGTTGTACACCTTCCTCTCAACATACACACTAGCTGTGTGTTCTGGTTGTACACCTACCTCTCAACATACACACTAGCTGTGTGCCCTGGTTGTACACCTACCTCTCAACATACACACTAGCTGTGTGCCCTGGTTGTACACCTACCTCTCAACATACACACTAGCTGTGTCCTGCCAACTGGAGTGTGTACCTGTGTCCAGGATTATACACCTTCATCTCAACATACACACTAGCTGTGTGTTCTGGTTGTACACCTACAATCTCAACGTACACACTAGCTGTGTGTTCTTGTTGTACACCTACCTCTCAACATACACGCTAGCTGTGTGTTCTGGTTGTACACCTACACTCTCAACATACACACTAGCTGTGTGTTCTGGTGTTGTACACCTACCTCTCAACATACACGCTAGCTGTGTGTTCTGGGTGTACACCTTCCGCTCAACATACACACCAGCTATGTGTTCTGGTTGTACACCTACCTCTCAACATACACACTAGCTGTGTGTTCTTGTTGTACATCTGCCTCTCAACATACACACTAGCTGTGTGTTCTGGGTGTTGTACACCTATCGCTCAACATACACACTAGCTGTGTGTTCTGGTTGTACACCTACCTCTCAACATACACACTAGCTGTGTGTCCTGGTTGTACACCTACCTCTCAACATACACACTAACTGTGTGTTCTGGGTGTTGTACACCTACCTCTCAACATACACACTAACTGTGTGTTCTGGGTGTTGTACACCTACCTCTCAACATACACACTAGCTGTGTGTTCTGGTTGTACACCTACCTCTCAACATACACACTAACTGTGTGTCCTGGTTGTACACCTACCTCTCAACATACACACTAGCTGTGTGTCCTGATTGTACACCTACCTCTCAACATACACACTAGCTGTGTGTCCTGCCAGCTGGAGTGTGTCCCTGTGTCCAGGATATTTCTGTAGGTCACCTGGTTGTACACTTCACTCAACCAAGACGGTGACAGAAACAGCATCACCCCACAGCTGAGGACGTCATCCATGAACTCTTTCTGCAAAAGTTGGTTATTATGTTTTGACATACTGAAGCATACACACATTTCTTGAACCTAATTTCAATTTGGAAATGACTCCATCCTCATTGGTTAATCAGCTTGTAATCAGAGGGTATCAAATCCCAATTCTGGCTGATTCAAACAGCCAATCTGACAACAACATCTCCACAATAGCACCATCTAGTGCTAAGATAGCTATGTGGAATATGGCCCTGGGCCTGGATTTTCGAAGCCCTCTTAGCGCTAAGATAGTCGTAAGTGCCATACATTAACATTAACTTACGACTATCTTAGCGCTAAGAGAGCATCGAAAATCCAGGCCCAGGGCCATATTCCACAAAGCTATCTTAGCGTTAGCATGATCTTTAGTCCCATACTTTATTATAGGCATATGACAATCTTAGCACTAAGATCAGTTTGTGCAACAGCTCCCTGGGTAATAACATTCAGTGAATTCTTCCATTTGGGATCTTGGGATATATTTTCAAAACACTTCCTATCTGAATGTAGCTCCCCACCTCGGACAGGACGAGACTTGCAGGATCCCGCGTGGTGTAGTAGCCGCTGACGGTAAGTCTGAGACTGAGGATCAGTGTGACCATGGAGGCGATGTAGACACCATCAGCGTTCAGGATCACGGCCGAAATCACTTCAGGGTCGTCTTCAGGTCCTTCTTTAGACATCAAACCTGAAACACCAAACAGTCATCCATACTGCAGCTGCTGATGTCAACGATCCGCTACATGAGGGTCCAGATGGAAGGAACCAAAATAATTCGGGAACTTTATTATTATTTTATTTTTTTTATTATTATTATAGGATATTTATATAGCGCACATATCCACGCACTAGTGCATGCTCAAGGTGCTGGTATTTATTCCCTCGAAATCATTGGATGTCAATATCAACTGCACATCGTATTAGCAATCTCAACTCCCTGGGGAGCATACAACCCTTGCTGCCACTAGGCACACCGAGTTATTGTGGCTTTCTCATCCTAACTTTAGTGTGTATGTGCACTTGCCCTTTTCCCAGTACAAGAATGGTCACTGTGGCGACAGCTGGAATGTTTGGGTAAGGTGTCTTATTTATGTTTCTAAAAAGGACAGACAGAGTATTCATTCAGGGATCGAAAAAATGTAATTTTCTGACTAAAAATGATATTTTATACTTATCCTGACTCATGCTAATTTTGCTTGTTTCCCTTCTCTTGCGAATGATAGTGGAACACTTGAAATCCCTTGAAGTTTCCTTCTAAAAAAGCGGACGTAAACTCACTCACCCTCGAGTAGTCTCCCTTTCCTCCGTTTTGACGCCCTTTTTGGTCACATGACCAGCCATGTTTATCACTCTCTCCGTATGTATGCCCGACACCCGGATTTACAGGGAAATCCAGAGTGCCATAAGAGGGGAGGTTGGGAGGGCTAACCTCATGAGTCAGGATAAGTATAAAATATCAATTTTAGTCAGAAAATTACACATTTTTCCTTATCCTGACTCATGCTAATTATGCTTGCAGAATCCGTCGGAAACGGTGGTGGGTCAGGCCACGTTCTGGATTCCCTGGTTGTAGATTTACGTCCTGTATTACCCCCCATGGGAACTTATGACGGCACTGTTGAAGATTCTTTTCTTTCAACTTCTCTCTGATGAGTCTGGGGGGGAACCCAAACTTGTCAGATTTCTTCCGAAACTTCTGACATTTTCGTGTGGATTTTAGATATACTAATATTCCATCAGTTATCTATTGCAACTACATCTCTTGATGCGCACATCAAGTGGAGATGCGACCCTTCTTCATGTACGAGTATGTCCTATACAAGTACAGGGTCTATCACTCATGCTAGTCTGTCCTAGACGTGTGCATGGACTTATAGCCATTGCTCTCCAGAGCGTTGGTTTTCACAAGTCACGTGATAAAAGGGGGTGCTACACCAAGTGGCCCAAACTGGTGAATGCCTGAGACGTCTTCGGTGGCAATGTCTCTGAGGTAGTGGTTGGCAAACACTGTGTTCGATCTCCAAAAGCAGCCCTCCATTATAGTTGTAATCGAGCAGTTTCCATGCAGAGCAAGTGTTGACGCCAGGGCTCTGACTTCGTGTGGGTTGGAGGCTCGTGGAGGCTCAAGTCCTGCTGCTTTACAGGCCTTTAGTATAAGGGCTCTCATCCAGATCGATATCATTGTCCGTGAGTCTTCCGTGGGCGTCTCAGTGGATAAGGGGATGAATAGGCGCTTGAATTTTTGTCTCCTTGTTTAAGTTCTCTGTAGGTAGACTTTAAGTGCTCTGACTGGGCATAAGGATAGATCCTGCATATCCTGTGGCCCAATGACTGTAGATAGTGCTGGGATGTGGAACTGTCTGTCAGGCTGACCGGGCAGTTGGTTCTTGGATACTGTTCAAATCTCTGCCACTTGTCGTCGTACAAGTTGCAAGTTGATCTACGTAGAGCTAGTGTAACTGCTTTCGCTGCTCTGGCGGAGCACCCTCTGGTCTTCAGGCAAGCTTTAATACGCTCCACGCGTGTAGCTGGAACAGTGTCGGGTTCCCGTGAGTTTGCTTGGTGTGTGGATGGACGAGTAGGTTCGACCACTCTGGTAGTTTCAGGGTTGGACTTCCGAGTTCTTGAATGAGGACAGGAAACCATACCCTCGCTGGCCAATAGGGCGCGACCAAAATCAGTTGCAACATAGTCGTCTGCTTGAGTTTATGTAGTACTTGTGGTAGCAGTGCAGGAGGTGGAAACGCGTAAGCGTTTAGTCCTTCCCATGAGATGCTTAGAGCATCTGTTGCCCATGCCTGAGGATCTAGAATCGGTGAGACGAATGTTGGTAGCTGTTTGTTGAACTTTGTTGCAAACAGGTCTATTAGTGGGGATCCTATAGTCTGTATGATGAACTGGAATGCTTATGGATGCAACATCCATTCCGTCGGGGATGGTTGTAGTGGACAAGATAGGGCGTCTGCTATGACATTATTTGCTCCCTGAATGTGGCCTGCCTTCATGTAGATGTTCAGGTCGTCGACTATGTTGAACAGGAGAAAGCTGAGTTGTAGCAGACTTGTTGATCTTGTTGACCCTTGTTTGTTGATGTAAAACGCCACTGTGGAGTTGTCCGTGTGTACCATGAGTCGTGCGTTCTTTAGTACGCTGGTCAAATGTTGTAAAGCGTTGATTACTGCTTTCATCTCCAACAGATTGATGTGGGACTTCTGATCCTGACTCGACCACTTCCCTGCTGCCACTTTGTTGTTGAAGTGCGCACCCCATCCACGTAGAGATGAGTGTTGCAAACCGGCTCTGTCAAAAAGGTTCCTCCGCAAACATTCGACTTCCGAGTCCACCATAGGAGATATGGTTTCAGGCTGTCCGGTAGTATTAACGGATCTAGGCTGTCTAGGTGGGCGTTCACAAATACTTGTAGTGGGTGCAACTGTAGTCTCCCTCTGCGAGTCATGTCTTGAGCTGAGGTGAGTAGACCGAGCATGCTTTGCCAAGCACGTAGTGTCAACAGAGAGAGCATTGCTTGAGATATCATCTGTTGTATCTTGACCCAACGATCCTCTGGAACGACTATGAGATTCACTGGTATGATGAGTCGAATTCCTAGAAATTGCAGATCTTGTTTCGGCTCCAGTTCCGACTTGACGAGATTTACTAGCCATCCTAGTTGAGTGAGCAGCCTGATGGTGAAGTCTAGTTGCAGTCTGAGTTGACTGGGATCTTGATGAGCTTGAATCCCGTCGTCCAGGTCGAAAGCACTGCGTAGACCTCGACGATGTAGATATGTGATGATGGGCTTGGTCACTCGAGTAAACAACCAGGGAGCCGACGATATTCCAAACGGTAGAACCTTCCACTGGAAGTGATGTCCGTTAAAAAGGAATATAAGGTATTTCCTTTGAGTCTGGATGAATCGTGATGTGGAGGTACGCATCTTGTAAATCTACGCTGGCGAGGTAGTCTGCTTGACGAACGAGATGTCGGATCTGAGGAAGATGTATCATCTTGAATTTTGCTGGTCTGCGTAGATACTCTGTTGATTTTCCTCATGTTGTAGATGAGCCGGAATTTCTCTTTCGAATTCTTCTTCGATACCAAGAAATTTGGGGAGTAGAACCCGGGCGTGATGAAATCTTGATCTATCTCTTCTACTGCCTCTTTGTCGAGTAGGGTCTTGATAGTGTCGTCCAGTTTCTCTATCTGGTCGGCTGCATAGTTGAAGGCCATCGGGTTGCTTGTGAGCGGCGGGGTGGCTTCCAACTGTATCTTGTACCCTCTGCGTAGTATCTGGGACACGTAGTCTTCTTGTAGGATTCCCCAATTTTCCCAGTATCGTTGAAGACGTCCACCCACTGTCGAAGGTTGTACAGGAACGGCTGGGGGTGGAAGACTCCAGTCGTTCCAAACCTGGCCTTCAGCGCTTGATTTCTCTTGCACTCCTAGGTGCTCGGTCTCTTCCGGGGTTACCTCTAGGAGCTCCGGTTGGGCGACGAAAGGAGCCTCTTCCTCCTTTCATGCTGGAATACTTCTTTTCTCTGGCTCTCTGGACTCCTGCAAACTTGGATTTGTTGGAGTAGCGTAGGGACGTCTGACACATCACATTAGCCAAGGTGTTGATGGATTTAATCATCATAACCTCCCTTGAGTCGTGAGAGACTTCTCTGGCGACTTCTTCAATTCCTCCTCCGAAGATGTAAGATGCTGACCATGGGGCTCTGTATAAGGACTTGGTGAAGCGTTCACTCCAAGTGCATGCTGAATAACCCTTGTCTTCTCAGGAGAGTCAGGCCCGCTGATGTGGATGCTAGGTGCTCCGACATAAACTGATGGTCCCTCTTCTGTATTAGTAGAGAGGAGTATATCATCCGGTCTTCTTCGGCAGAGGAGTTCTTGAACTTCGAGATGAGTGTTTTGTTGATAGCCCTCGATCTGGCTAATCCGAAGAAGATACGTCTGGTGGTTGTATCCAGCTGCGCTAACTTCTTATCCTCAATCTTGTAAGTTCTCTGACGGGAGTTGGTGATAATCTTGTAGTCATCATCAACCTCTGAAGCCTTCAGGAAGGGTTCCATCCTATGTAGAGGGAATTTCCTGGTGCTGAACGTCGGGATGTGCTGATTCTGAGACTTGGTGGCTTTATCAAAAGCTCCGCCGAGGTTGTCTGGTACTTGAGAGATCGGGTCGATCGGTGGAAAGGTGAGCGTGTCGAAATCATCGTTGGACATCTTGTAGGTAAACGCCTCATCTGTGTCCTTAGAAGGTGATGCTAAGTCCAAGCCATTGGCGATCCATGAGTTAACTTCCTTATCGGAGAATATGCCTTCACCTTCTTCCTCTGATTTGGACATCTCTCGCTCTATGGATCCACGACGACTTGAGTCTCTATGGGATGATCTGTATGATGAGCTTCACGCAGGCAAGCGATCGCGATCCGATCGTGTATCCTTTCTAGAGTCTTGAGATGATTCTCTAGGTCTTCGTGAAGGTGGGTTTCTGGAAGTAGCTTCCCCTCTGTAGGAGTGTCTTCGCACAGGTTCTTGATGGGCTTTAGAGTTCGATGGAGATGAAGACTCATATCTGCGACGTCTGTGGGGTTCAGGAGAATGCCTAGATTCCTTCCTGCGTGGAGACTTCTTAGCAGCAATCTCTCGAGCGTCTACGGCTCAACTGACGTTGGTAGCGGTGTCCAGACTCCTCACTTCAGATGGGGAAGATCGTTGTGTCCGTGAGCCTTCACGCAGGCTTCCCTCTTCATCCGGATGCGGTGGAGAGACTGTAGAACCTTCACGCAGTCTAGTAGTCGTTGTAGAGGTCTTCATAGCAGCCTTCTCCTGAGCGAAGCGACGTTCCATCATCGACATCATCTGGTCTGTAAACTGTTGCATGAACAGTCCCGGGTTGAAGTTCTTCGTTGTCTGAAGAGACTGCTGCAGGGACGATGCATCTGATACTGAAGAGACGTCATCTAAGGCTCGCTGCACTTGTGAAGAGTTGATGCCGCTGCTATCTCTGGTCCCGATGTCTGCGTTGATAGAAGGTCTTCTGTCAATGTCTGTGCTGATAACAATGCCAATGTAGCTGTAGAAGCACGTTTCGTGTTCTTACTGACGATGGAGACTTCAGGTATGAGGATGGGTGGATCATCATAAACGTCTGCTTCTTCCGGAGGAACAATCTCGGCTGAGAAAGACCTCGTCTTCTGCGTAGAGCTGAGCATAGACTTGATGAAGTCTTCATGATAGTAGCCTTTTTCTTCTGCGTAGAAGATGATTTAGCCTTCTTCATCTGCGACGAGGTCAGCTCAGTAGACAATGATCTCTTATGGCCTCCGGCGTTCACCACTGGTACAGCGACCTGCTCCCGAGAAACGTTCGGCAAATCACTGGAATTATGAATGTCTGCAGCAGTGGTTAACACACGGTTATCAGCGCAATCACTTGATTTAGACATGACTTGTGAATACCTTCGTACCCAGTCCTTAGCACGTCTATGGATGGAAAAAAGGTATTTAGTAAATTCAACAGAGGTTAAATTTACACAAAACTTACAGCGAGAGCTGAAAGAACATGAAATAGTGCAATTAGGACATAATAAATGAGGGTCAGCCGCAGACACTCGGTACCTACAAGGAACACAGGTTTTCATCAAATGTAAACACACTGAAAAAACATATCAAACAACGGAAAATTAGATCAAATTTCAAACCGTAATGTAGAATATAATCCTAAAAAACATAAACAGCAATAATTTTGATGTAAGGTCCGAAAATATAAAAGGATATTTGCCGTATAGGGACCCAGGTGCTCTCACAATCGTCCTCAAGGGCAATGAAGGAGAGAGTGACAAACATGGCTGGTCATGTGACCAAAAAGGGCGCCAAAGGGAGGAAAGGGAGACTACTCAAGGGTGAGTGATTTTACGTCCGCTTTTTTAGAAGGAAACTTCAAGGGATTTCAAGTGTTCCACTATCATTCGCAAGAGGAAGGAGACAAACACAATTAGCATGAGTCAGGATAAGGAAAAATAGAACATTTTAAGATGGTACAAGTTTCAAAGAAATTGGAGCACATAGTAAGTAAGTTGTGAAAAAGTAGTGAACAATTTTTCCACACAATATTTTTTTGTTAAAAATGTTTCCTACATGAACATTTTGTGAAAAATCATCTCAAAGTGAATGTAGATCATGTAAACACAAGCATGTTACATCTTTTAAACACAACCTCCTTACATGTGTTAGGGTTAACAATGTCAAAGACTCTACCTGCACAGAAGTCAGATGCGAACTTCTGCAGCGCCTCGTCCACCTCAAACACGCTGCCAAGAGTCAACAGATGAGGCAGGATACCCTGCAGCTTCTGCATAAACTCCTGAGCATTCTGCCGCTCCACGCTCTCGAACCTCTCTCGCAGCAGCTTCTGTCGCCTCACCATCTCCTCCTTCAGCTGCGTCTCCAACTGGGACTGAATGGTGGCCTGGATTTCCATCTCGCGGTCACTCTCGCTCTCATACTCCTTTACCCCGTCCGAGGTCTCCGAGCTGGTTCTCCTGGTGACATCAGTCTCATCTTTTTCCTGATCAGGTTTCTCGATGGTAGCTGAAGCGTCTGTGGTTTCCGGGACGACCGGTTCTTTGTCTGGTATGTCTAAAGTTTCCGCTGATCCTCCATCACAGCTGCTTGAGTCCTTCTTATCAAACACTTCTGTGGAAGGTGCATTTAAACATGAAATTTATAGAATCTGCAGGAATATTACACAACATTTGCAGTTATTTGTGTCTGTATAATACTATGGCTGATACTCGGATTTACTCATTGTTGGACAAGTGAAAGATATAATCCTGAAATTTGGGAAATTGTTTCAAACATAGATCCTGAAAGACAGCTGAAGAAGCAGAAATATCTCGCAGTCACAAGCATGTGTGAACTAACAGGTACTCTTCATCATCATCATCATCATCATCATCATCATCATCATCATCATCGTCGTCATCATCATCATCGTCGTCATCGTCGTCATCCTCGTTGTCATCATCATCTAATACCATGATGAACAGCTTGCATATTGCCCACAATAATCACTTGCTCGACCTAAACTAAAACTTATGTTGACTGTGGTGATGTTTCCTAACAAATCTTACATCATAATTTTGAAACCACTAATGACCAGCAGTGATTGCTGGGAAATCTGCCACAGGGAGATTTTCAGTGTGAGAGCTACAAACCTTTACTAAAGGTGGGGTAGAGTTTGTTGATGTCTTCAGCCACAGACAGAGACAGGTTCTCCCCTCGACTCAGCCTCTCCAGAGATCCCAACAACTGGTCTACACACATGACGCTGGTGAAACACACACCGGAATCATTGCAGTGGATACACTCCTGCACACTGTCAACTATCCTGCAACACACGGTAACCATGTAAGGGGGGGACCTACACTACAGCAAATAAAAAACTTGTAAGGGACCGTTGATAATTTATGGCTAGGAGGTGATGATGATAATTTCAAGAGAGAGAGTCATCAATTTTGTACACATGTACAAGGGGTAGGTCAGCAATTTTGAACATGACATGCAGAGGGGTTCACTTACTTTGTACAATTCACTTTGTACACGCCTCTCCATAAAAATCATCATCACACCCCCTAGCCATGAATTATGAACGGTCCCTAGTGAACCACTGTATTTACTTGAAAACATATAATCCATGTATATTACATAAGAAATGATCTTCACACATTGTACCCATGTGGGGAATCGAACCCGGGTCCTCAGCGTGACAGGGGAACGCTTTAACCACTATGCTTGTACAATTTCCAACCCTGAACATCCCCACATATTACACTACAGCCTGACATGCATACATTCACATGGACCTGAAACAAATGCAATGCTGTGATCACTGTGTAGAGTGAGTGAGTGAGTTTAGTTTTATGCCACTTTCTGCAATATTCCAGCAATATCATGGTGGAGGTCAACAGAAATGGGCTTCACACATAGTACCCATGTGGGGAATCGAACCCGGGTCCTCAGCGTGACAGGGGAATGCTTTAACCACTCTGCTACTCCACCACCCCTGAGGGCCATGTGGGGAACTGAACCCTGGTGTTCAGCAAGAGAATGAATGCTTTAACCACTGGGCACTGCCCTCAGCTTCAAGCAGTTTACTTCTGTATACCACTGACTGAATGTGCAGACAAACTGCTTCTCCCTCTGAGCCACAAAAGAAAACAGACAGTCACAGATTCAAGACAGTCTACCTTTCAATGTGTGTTGAAGGGTTTTGTCTAAATGTCCCATCACTAACACAATCAACTTACAGTTTGAGCAGCGCTACATCGGAGTGGGTGGCCTTGCCTGATGGCTTCACTTGGTTGTCTTCTTCTGCCAATGGAGCTGACAGATCTATCACTCTCTCACTGTCTCCTAGCAGCTGGAAAATAGAGTAACATGGAAACTATTGAACTCTGGAGTTCAGATTTCCCTAGAATATGAAAGAGTGATTGAATGAGTACATGAGCATGAGGGAGTGCTTGTACTTAAGTGCATGAGTGAGTGAGTGAGTTTTACGCCACACTCTGCAATATCCCAGCTATATGTCGGCGGTCTGTAAATAATCGAGTCTGGACCAGACAATCCAGTGATCAACAGCATGAGCATCGATCTGTGCAATTGGGAACCGATGACATGTGTCAACCAAGTCAGCGAAACTGACCATCCGATCCCGTTAGTCGCCTCTTACGACAAGCATAGTTGCCTCTTATGGCAAGCACATGGGTTGCTGTAGACCTATTCTACCTCGGATCTTCACGGGTCCTTAAGTGCATGAAAACTTGTGAGTGAGTGGGGGGAAGGAGGAGGGATGTTTTGGAGTCAACAGATTTTATAAAGCAAGTTTAAGGTCTGACCCAAGTCTCTACTGAAGTATTGTACAGGGCCCCGTTTCACAAAGCTCTGGTAAGCCCAAGGTCTCGTAACTTTTCTCGTAGCACTTTGTGAAATAGGGCCCTGGATGGTAATGTACTGAATACTGGAGACACAGACATAAAACATTTAAACTTTCACTCACAGTCAAACCCCACTGTGTCGAAGGTGGAAGTACGTAAATACTAGTTATCAATGGTTTGACACTAGTGCAAAATGATGACCAAATGATGAATACACAGGGGGCAAACAGGAACAATTAGAGAAAGCCGAAAGCTCAACATTATCAAAGTTTGACACATAAGTGTTTGACAAAATATCAACAAAGGAATAAAGTCTGAAATCTTGGAATCCATCCATCTATCTTTCATGTACAATACAACAACATGACTGTAACCTAATTCTGGAAAACACATAATGGTAATCATGGCATCACAACTACCAACCTCCTTCATGACCTTGAGAGCATCGAGTCTGTGCTGAGGAGGGGGGTACAGCAGCATCCTGTGGAAGAGGGACTCCAGCACGGGTCGCAGTGACCCGATGTTGCCCACCAGTCGTACAAGCTCCGCAGCAATACTGGGGAGTGGACAATAGCGAGTGACGAATTAGTCAGATAATGACATGGATGGAGCTCCAGTATCTGGAATCTGTGTGTAATGAGTTTTAGTTTTACACTGCTTTTAGCAATATTTCAGCAATATCACGGTGGGGGACACCTGAAATGGGCTTCACACATTTTACCCATGTGGGGAATCGAACCCGGGTCTTCAGCATGACGAGCAAACGCTTTAACCACTAGGCTACCCCATCGCCCCCCTGTGTGTAATGAGTTCCTGAACAAAATGAGTGACACATCATAGTGTTACATACCGAAACAAGCTTGATACTATCTTTGAAGGGCATTTAGAAGTGGAATGCATAAGAAAAGCAATATTCATGGATGTCAACTTTCTTATTGTGAATAACACGATGTTTCAGAGTGTATGCTTGCTCCTTCATCAGGTGAAAGGTGATGAAGGAGCAAGCATACACTCCGAAACATTTGTGTTATTCACAATAAGGAAGTTGACATCCATGAATCTTGCTTTTCTTAAGCTTGACACTAGACTAATTAAATGCCACATGTACATCACTGGAAGTAAAAAGTAACACACCCTTTTCTGACTGAGCTTACAAAACAAATCGCCGGCCACTATTTCAGCAAGAGAAAGACATCTTAATGTCTTGTTAGTTGATATGTTTTCATCTATAAACCATTTCTCATCAGGCGATGTAACAGATTTTGAAAATGTGTATTGTCATAGCCCATGGTACATTATGACTCTTCCACTGAGGTTGTTGGGCAGGTGCTATGCAACCAATAGTGAATAACTTTCCTGCATATGACTTCATCTTCTAGAATGTTGGTTGGGTAGGTGCTGCGCAACCAATAGTGAATAACTTTCCTGCATATGACTTCATCTTCTAGAATGTTGGTTGGGCAGGTGCTATGCAACCAATAGTGAATAACTTTCCTGCATGCACATGACTTCATCTTCTAGAATGTTGGTTGGGCAGGTGCTATGCAACCAATAGTGAATAACTTTCCTGCATGCACATGACTTCATCTTCTAGAATGTTGGCTGGGCAGGTGCTATGCAACCAATAGTGAATAACTTTCCTGCTTATGACTTCATCTTCTAAAATGTTGGCTAGGTACAATACTACCAATAACAGACTCACCTGTATACATATGACTTTATACACTGAGAATGTCGGCTAGGTGCTGTCTTGTCACTATTTGCCTGCATATGACTTCATACACTACAGATGTTGGCCAGGTGCAATGCCACCGATAACAGACTCACTCACCTGTATATGACTTTAGCTGCTGAACTGAGAATGTTGGGGGCTGAGGAAGAGCAGCCCGAGCCCCGCCCCATCTCGTCAGCCTTCTGCAGGAGGGAGCTCTTCTCTGCCTTGGGGGTGCCCAGCAGGGAGATGATGGTGGGACACAGGTTCTTCCTGAAATCAGATGGTGGCAGGTGAAGTATGGTGAAACAGGATTTGTACAAGTCCATTGGGGACGAGGAGCATGCAGGCATGAGAGCATTGTGTCAACAATGTCTGGACTATCAACTTACATTGTCCAATAACAAGATTTCCCTGTATGGGATTATTGGACATAAATCCTGGAGTTGATTCTGGGAACCAAATAAGGTAGTGAGTATGGTTTTACGCCGCTTTGAGCAATATTCCAGCAATATCACAGCAGGGTCACCAGAAATGGGCTTCACACATTGTACCCATGTGGGAAATCGAACCCGGGCCTTCAGCGTGACGAGCTGAAGCTTTAACTGCTAAACTGCCTTCAGGGCCTGACCTAGAACAGAACTCACCATACCAGTTCATGATACAGGGGTGGAAATAACCCATTGCCCGACGTCCGAGTCCAGTGTTTTTTTTCTGTCGGGCAAGCAAATTTGTATATCACACTGTACCGGTGTCCAGTTGACTTTCCAATGTTAATTATGTTGTTTATTTAAAAAATCAACAAGAAAACGGCCGGTATAGTGGAAAAATTATCAGGGCAAGTGATTTTGCATGTGCCACTGTACCGGAGTACACTAGCAATTTTAAAGTTATTTCCACCCCTGTGATAACTCGAGTCTATTACAGGACTCACCACACCAGTTCCTGGAAGCTGTCGTTGTTGCGGAGGGTCTGGGGGGCCTGGCTGAGGATGGCATGGATGCCCTCCAGGAGGAGGGGGGAGAGACTGCTTTGTTTGGCTGCCACTGTACAGGGACACACAGAATAAACACCACTCAAGACAAGCCAATTACCACAACAAAAATCAACACAAATCTCCACATGGATCATTGACAAAGTCAAACACAAACAACAGGGAGTTATAGAGTGTTACTACAGCTTACCTGTCATGCAAGAAAATGTTAAATTTCTTTAACTTATTTTGTGTTGTCCAAAATTCATGTTATGGCCTGTTTTCAACTACATCATATTCACGTTTCACTTAGCTGCCAAACAGAAACATTCTCCAGAAATCCCTCTGCCCATTTAAATTATTCAGCTACAAATATCAAAACTGGAATATGTAGTTCATTGTTCCCTGATCACTAAGCAGGTTCAAAAGCAACTGATTGGGTTAGAGTCCTCTGAGTGTGAGTGAGGGTACCTCTGCAGCCCGACAAGCTTGTCACAGAGATATTTGAGAATAGACACCACGTCGTCCATCAGACTCTCCGTCGTGCTCAGCTTCCCTCCAGATGGTCTGAAGTCGGCCAACACATCATCTCCATCCTCTTCCTGGAACAAAAGTGTGATGCATTTAAAGAAGGAGCTTACCCGTGAAGATTCGGGTTACAATTAAGTGAGTGAGTGAGTTTAGTCTTACGCCGCACTCAGCAATATTCCAGCTATATGGCGGCGGTCTGTAAATAATCAAGTCTGGACCATACAATCCTGTGATCAACAGCATGAGCATCGATCTACGCAATTGGGAACCGATGACATGTAAATCAACCAAGTCAGCGAGCCTGACCACCCGATCTCGTTAGTCACCTCTTACGACAAGCATAGTCGCCTTTTGTGGCAAGCATGGGTTGCTGAAGACTCTACTCTACTCTACTCTACCCCGGGTTACAATTGACCTTCAGTCACCCTTGCTTGTCGTAACAGGCGACTCATGTGATCGGCCATATAGCAAGAATATGGCTGTGTGTGGTGTTGAACAACAAACAAACAAAGAAGGAGTTTGGGCATGTTTCCAGTGGCCAGTATGTCAGTTCAGTCTACGCTGCATCGAACAGCGTTTCAGTTCACAGTGTCTCAGCTAAATTTAGTTAGAAAAAAAAAACGATGTGATACAGGTATCAGATTTTTACAAGCGAATGATGCAGAGAAGCCAGGGATCTCAATAATGGCAAGCCTGGGAATTGAACAGATACTCATAAGATTCTGGTGCATGTAAGGGATACAACTGCACAGGCAAGTACAGCTTTTTGGATGGGCGCAAATAGGCCTCTTACTGGCCCACGTCGCCCTAAAACTATAAAACCAACCAACCAGCTTTTTGGACAGTTCATTCACCAGGTGTAGAGGTTGTAATTTGTGCAGTAAGTATCTGCTTAATGTAAGGGATGAATTACTATGAATCACACAATATAAAGCAAGAAAATGAATTTAAACTTTATATTTTGGACAGGTTGAACTTACCACTGTTTCCTCAGCATCGGAGAGTTTTTCAGAGAACCTGGAAAGCACCTGTGTCATGTTGGCCTGAATGGCCCCCTTGACACCTTGGGAGCTCTGGACATGAGTATCAATATACACCTGCAACCAGCATGAAGCACCATGTGAATGAATTTGACTTGCACCAATATCTAGCTATATTTATATCAGCCATAACACACACAGCTTCCTGTAAATTTGGAAAATATCAGTATTAATCTATGACACCCACCCATCTGGAACCACATTAAACTAGTGGTTGATACCAAGAGCATGGATCCATGTCATCTGGGAGTATTGAGACACAATTATCCAGCTAATACATGAAAACAAGTGATTGATACACTGAGCATTACTACATGCCTTTTACATAAACACAAAATGCATCAATAACAATGGTCCAAAATATTTTAATGCAACAATACTGAGATGAATTACTTCAGCCAAACATATATGATGTAGTCACATGAAAAAATTAAACACAACGCTGAACATGTAGTCTCTTGATTAGCATAAACAATTGCAATGAAGGTCATACAGACTATGTTAATAAATTTAAACAACAAAAAAACACAATTAAAATGCAACTCCAAAACATCATATTGAAAGAGTCTGTTTCCAGATGTATTAATGAAAATAACCCACAAATGACAACTGGCAAAATATAAATTTCATTATCATTAATAATATATTCTAAAATAGAAAACTGGGATGCATTCATGTATTATTCATTATTTATTATTATTGGATATTTATATAGAGCACATATCCACGCACTAGTACATGCTCAAGGCGCTGGTATTTTTTCCCTCGATCATTGGATGTCAATCTCAACGGCACATCTTATTATCAATCTCAGCTCCCTGGGGAGCATACAACTCTTGCTGCCACAAGGAGCACCGAGTTATTGCATCTTTCCCATCTTTACGAGGTATCAATTCAGATGCATCAAACACTCTAGTCTGTATCTTCCTGAAAATTCAAATATTTCTTTTTTAATTTTAATACATTCAATCTCACTAACCGATATAAATGTAAGAAAAGAGCATTGTATCAAAATACAAATTTCCACTTTACACATCCAGCCTGCTTCAGACATAGGACATATGACTAATAATCACACCATATACAGTATATTAATATATCCAGTTTATTACTCTGCAAAATGAAATAGATACAAAGGCGCCTTTGTTGCAGAAGATAAAAGACAAGATTATCTGCTCAGCCAGCCATTATTTGTTCATTCTCATAACATACTACAGTCTGACATTCAATTGACACTGCAGTTGATATTATACTAACTTATGTGATATGCTGAATGTTGTACTAATGTATACACTGTCAAAGTCTCGCAACAATCAACTGGTAACAGCTGATGTGAGTGGTTTAGAATCCATAATGTCGTGTCCGGTGTGGATAGCAGCCCGCAGATGGTGCTGTAGCCTTTTCTTATCGGCGACACATAATAATTTGCAAGCTTTGCTGCTCTGCCTGACAGAGCATGTTCTAACAACAGCCATTACAAAGCCCAAGGGTTAAAGGAACACTTCTGCATGAACAGTCAATATAACCATATATGGAACACTCTATTCTGCTAGGATGCCATAATTTGAATAATCATATGGATGTATACGCATTTAAATTTATTTCCTGTAATTTTGTTACTGGATTTGGCCTGAAAGAGAATATGTTTAATGGGGTGGCTATGGGCCCCTTGGTCCAATGTCCTCTGTGAAACGGACAGATTTTTTTCTGTGCAATGAGTGAGTAAGTAAGGTTTTATGCCACCTTTATCAGTATTCCAGCAATTTCAGGGGGGTACACCAGAAATGGGAATTGCACCTTTTACCTTTGGGGGAATCAAACCCAGCTCTTCGGTGCAACAGGCAAGCACTTCAACCATTAGACTACCCCCACCATGCCCTCTGTGTAACAAGGGTTATAATTATGTTCTAAATTTATTATCAACAAAAGAGTGTGTTTATAAACCAAATCTTGAATGACCCAAATCAAGTCACTCAGGCTAGAACCCATTTCAAAATATTTTTATTGCCCTGACATGACTTTTAGACTTCATTAGATACAATGACATTATTGCTAGAACCCTTATTTGGTTTGCAACGTTTCATCTCCCTAAAGGCAATCAAAGATAATTATAAACATAGAGATTTCCAGGATTCTCAGCAATTAAATACACCTCAAAGGTATCGATACAAACATAATCATTATGAATGATGACTAAATGGGCAAATTACTGTTGTTTGGATCACTACCAGAAATTATTGAGAATTTTAGGAATATGTTTAATTGGATTTCTAGTATAAACAACCTTGACCAGCTATCAAGTGCTTGGTTTCATTCAAGAGAGACAACTCAGTTAATCCTTTTCCATTAGTTTGTGAAGAGTTATCCCCCTTTGCTTACTTGCTAGCAGACGACATTTTCAGTGATCCTCAGTATGGATGATTTAGAGAAGAGGAAGTTGATTTTAGAGTATTATAACAAGGACATCAGATCAGCTAAAGTGATTTCTAGTAGAACAGGCATCCCTTTGTCCACTGTTTATCCTGTTTTGAAAAATATTGCAAATGGATATGGCACTGAGCACCAGGGAGGCGCAGGTAGGCCCAGAAAATTAACTGTCGGTGACAGGAGGCGGCTTGGTATTCTTGTTTCTAAAAACAAACGAAGGAGTTTAGAAAACTTAAGGCTGGATATGATTGATAGAGGAACTGTGGCTGTCTGTAAGGAGACAATTAGAACTGAGCAGCATGCAATGGGTTGGCAGAAAAGTCGAGGAATTCCATCACCGATCATGAAACCTGAACAAAAGGAGCGAAGGTTGAACTGGTGCTTACAGCATAGAAATTTTAACTGGGACAATGTGATTTCTCAGATGAAAGTTCTGTGTGGCTGGTTCCTAATACACTGAAATTCTGGACCAAACAAACTGAAAAACCTTTGTATCAGCCCCCAAAGTACAGTCCGAAATTTAACGTGTGGGGTGGCATATCTGTGTAAAGGGGAAACGCCCATCTGTGTATTCGAAGGGAATATGAACAGTGAGCGCTACACAGATATTCTCGAAGGACATTTACTTCCATCTGCTCACATGTTCTATGGAAATCTTTTGATTTTCCAGCAGGACAACGACCCAAAACATCGTTCAAAGCATTCACAGGCCTGGTTTCGGACCCAAAATATGACATTATTAGATTGGCCAAGCTATAGCCCTGACCTAACTCCAATAGAAAATGTTTGGGGACTTATGAAGGAAAGTGTCAATAAGAAAAATCTGACAAATATTGCTGAAATGAAAGAAGAGGTGGTCCGATATTGGGACAGCATGAACCACGACTTTCTAACTTCTTTGATCAGTAGTATGCCCCGCCGCATTGAAGCCTGCATTGCTGCCCATGGTGACTTGACAAAATACTAACTGTTCACCTGTCTTTGAATCTGGAGTTATGTTCTGCTAAAATTCACATTTAATACGTGAGTAATGAGTGAAAAAAATATAAAAAATTACAATCTTAAATTCTCAATAATTTCTGGTTGTACTGTATTACCAACAAATGGAATAATAACATCATCAGTACTTGTCATAGACAAGTTTTTAAACTTAACAACTACATGTATAGATTCTTAATCTGTAAAGAAAGAGCACTTAAGCGAAAATGATAAACAAACTTTATGAATCATCATCCCTGCGACCTTGACCCTATACAGAGATCATTCATTTAAGAATTGACTTGCGTGCCTTTATTGGAGTATAAACTTCCTAGAGTGGGGGCCAGTTTGTATGAATGTTTGAGTTTGCAACATGGTGACGTTGTGATGTACCATGATGTACCAAGTTAAATCCTCATTCAAATCACCCTTCCTTCAGGCTCTGACCTTAAGGATGACCTTGACCCTTGATAATGACTACTTATTATGTCTAAAACACTCCCCAGGTCAATAAAGCAGATATAAATGATATTGTGATACAGCAGATACCCATCACAGCACTTAATTGTTTCTTCAACAACCACAAACCCATAGTCACTGATGAAAGTCACGGCTTCTGGAAACTGTCTTTTCAGCGTTCTATTTAAATTTCTTGCTGACTTTCAAGTTGTGCTGTGAAGGAGACAGCCAACATGAACAGATTATTGATTGCTGCATGTATAGCCAGCTGGCACACCTGTCTGATAGGTGTGAAGGTGTATGTGATGTATGTACTAATCATTTCTACTCCATCTGCACAGCTCCCATCTGCTCCCGGCTGCATCCATCTGCATCACAAACAGTTCTGGCCATTGCCTTCCTTGTGTATACTGTATAGTGCCTGCATTTGGCACAGAGCAGATATTTTTTCCAACCATAGTACAATAGTTCAGTTAAACTCCATCTTGATCAGTGAGTGAGTGAGTTTAGTTTTACACCGCACTCAGCAATATTTCAGCTATATGGTGGTGGTCTGTAAATAATTGAGTCTGGACCAGACAATCCAGTGACCAACAGCATGAGCATTGATCTACGCAATTGGGATACGATGACATGTGTCAACCAAGTCAGCGAGCCTGACCACCTGACCCTGTTAGTCGCCTCTTAAGACAAGCATGGGCTACTGAAGATCAATTCTAACCCAGATCTTCACAGGGACACCAGAAATGGGCTCGCCACATTGTACCATGTGGGGAATTGAACCCTGGTTTTCGGCGTGGCAAGTGAACGCTTTAACCACTGGGCTATCCCACTGAGATGAAACAGTAAAAATATTTGAGGACAACCTCCAAAAGCCTGAAATTCTACAAACCCTCAGGATAACTTCAACGTTAGACTAGCAGGCTAGTGTCATTCCTGATTTCTTAAAACAAGACATAAATAACATTTACACAATAACGCATCTTCTCCCGCTGTACTGATCAGAATCAAGGAACTACAGACTCCATGGCTGTATTTGAGTGTTACCTGACATCCCACTGAGTGAGTCAGATTTTATGCCTGTCAGCAATTTTCCAGCAATATCATGACTGTGCACACCAGAAATTGGCTACATTGTGGTGGTGGTGGTGGAATTGGGTTTAACGTCGTGCTGGAGAATATTTCGCTCATATGACGACGTGCATGCGTGTGTATGTGTAAGTGCGGCTGCTTGTACTAGCCCAGACTTAAGCTGGTTTTATAGTGCTAGCCCACTGTGATACCATGCCGCAGTGAAGCATGAATACCCCACTCAGACACATTATACTGACTCCGAGCCGACCAGTCCTTGATGTACCCATTAATGCCGAGCGCCAGGCAGGGACCAACAAGTACCATATTTTAACGTCTTTTGGTATGACGCGGTCGGGGATCGAACCCGCGACCTTCTGCACTCCGGGCGGACGCTCTAACCACTACACCACGGAGGCGGTCGGTTACATTGTACCCTATTGGGAATCGAACCCAGGTCTTCAGAGTGATGAGCTAACGCTTTAACCACTAAGTACCCTACCACTCCACATCCCACTGACAAACATGTCACAATATCATGACACTTTCATGACACCTTGTCAAACATTCCTTCACCAGTCGTTAAGCCTTCTCATCCCTGTAACACATCAGGAAATATTGGCTTGACAATTAACGGTAAGCATAAGCACCATCACCATCCTGCACACCACTGACACCCGCAGTGAAGTCCCACACGTGTATAACATTGTCATGCAACACCAACCGAAGCTAGGTCCCAACACATCAGCTGCCTCATCAGATGCAATTCAGTTTGTTTATGAACAAATTTCCTTTTCAATTACTTGATTTATGCAACTGTTTGACATTTCAAAAACATTGAATAAAATTAAAATTTGTATTAGTCTCATTTTCTGTCTCAAGAGTTTACAAAATTTGGTCATGACAACAAATTTTACTGGGTATAGTATACAGTTAGCTCTTTGACTTACCATTTTGTATTCTACACAATTATTCAAGATGATGTTTCAAAACACAGAAAAACACTATTTATTAAAGATTTCTTTGACCAGCAACCGGTAAGGTTTTGAAAAAAATTCAGTGCCAAGTGAATAAAAAAGGATACATGTTTCATGAATGCTACAGTGACAGTTATTTCTGGGGTTCAATCTGTTATTTAACAACAATAACAGTGATCCAACTATTTACATGTTGAGAACTGTGGAGTGCTTTAGACTGTCTTTGTTACAGTTTTACTCTCCACTATCAACAATCGAATACCAATATTCACTCATTTGATCATGAAAAAAAAATGAATCAATGAAAAAGAAATAAAAAATATTTCTTTTATTAAAAAACTCAAATATATAAAAATTGGGGAAAAAATAAAAAATTGAAAAATATTAAAATGATCAATTCACATAGAACAGCAAAATATTCAAAAAATCATAATACTTTCACCTTGTACAACTGTAGAATTAAACAATTTAAGAATGAGATAAAATTCCCAAATTGACTTGATTAAACAAACATGAATTGCTGTTCCTTATTACGCCCTGCAGCCAACAAAGGGAGGGAAGGGGTACCAGGAATTACCCACGTAACCAAGGTTACCTCCTGTGCGTGGGTGGTCATGCTGGATTTGTTTTGAAGTAGGGCAAGTTGTCGGCCATAATAGCCTCCCAGAATGTGTACAAAGTTGGAGGCTGCTTCTTGCCCTGCTTCACTTCTAGGAGAATCTTTATAGCAGTCTATATACAGCTGTCAATGTAAAACAACAACTGGTAGCACACAACCTTGGCACAGGACGAGAAACAGAGCAGAGAGATTGGGATAATATCTACAGTCAAACCCTTCATCCAAAGGGGAACATTCTGGCTAAAATTGTCTGGGTGAGGCATTTCCAGTTGAACACATCTTCAAATACATGTATTTCAATATTAATGAATCAAAGTTTCCAAATGGTCACATGAAACACGTCATGTCATGACAGGTTTACAATGGTCACATGAAACACATGTCATCTCATGACAGGTTTGCAATGGTCACATGAAACACGTCATGTCATGACAGGTTTACAATGGTCATATGAAACACATGTCATGTCATGACAGGTTTACACACATGAAACACGTCATGTCATGACAGGTTTACAATGGTCACATGAAACACATGTCATGTCATGACAGGTTTACAATGGTCACATGAAACACGTCATGTCATGACAGGTTTACAATGGTCACATGAAACACGTCATGTCATGACAGGTTTACAATGGTCATATGAAACACATGTCATGTCATGACAGGTTTACAATGGTCACATGAAACACGTCATGTCATGACAGGTTTACAATGGTCATATGAAACACATGTCATGTCATGACAGGTTTACACACATGAAACACGTCATGTCATGACAGGTTTATAATGGTCATATGAAACACATGTCATGTCATGACAGGTTTACAATGGTCATATGAAAGACGTATCATGTCATGACAGGTTTACAATGGTCATATGAAACACATGTCATGTCATGACAGGTTTACAATGGTCACATAAAACACATGTCATGTCATGACAGGTTTACAATGGTCACATGAAACATGTCATCTCATGACAGGTTTACAATGGTCATATGAAACACATGTCATGTCATGACAGGTTTACAATGGTCACATGAAACACGTCATGTCATGACAGGTTTACAATGGTCACATGAAACACGTCATGTCATGACAGGTTTACAATGGTCACATGAAACACGTCATGTCATGACAGGTTTACAATGGTCATATGAAACACGTCATGTCATGACAGGTTTACAATGGTCACATGAAACACGTCATGTCATGACAGGTTTACAATGGTCACATGAAACACATGTCATGTCATGACAGGTTTACACACATGAAACACGTCATGTCATGACAGGTTTACAATGGGCATATGAAACACATGTCATGTCATGACAGGTTGACAATGGTCATATGAAACACATGTCATGTCATGACAGGTTTACAATGGTCATATGAAAGACGTATCATGTCATGACAGGTTTACAATGGTCATATGAAACACATGTCATGTCATGACAGGTTTACAATGGTCACATAAAACACATGTCATGTCATGACAGGTTTACAATGGTCATATGAAACATGTCATGACAGGTTTACAATGGTCATATGAAACACATGTCATGTCATGACAGGTTTACAATGGTCACATGAAACATGTCATGTCATGACAGGTTTACAATGGTCACATGAAACACATGTCATGTCATGACAGGTTTACAAGGGTCATATGAAACACATGTCATGACAGGTTTACAAGGGTCATATGAAACACATGTCATGTCATGACAGGTTTACAATGGTCATATGAAACACATGTCATGACAGGTTAACAATGGTCATTTGAAAAGCATGTCGTGTCATAACAGGTTAACAATGGCCATGTGAAACACATGTCATGTCATGACAGGTTAACAATGGCCATGTGAAAATATCAGGGGTTCTTTAACATCTTTTGAGTGGTATGCATGTAAACCTTCTTAGCAGTAACCATCAGCTGGGTATCCAGATTAAGAGGTCCAGAATAAGGAGGTATTACAATATAGTGAGTGAGTGAGTTTAGATTTACTCCGCACTCAGCAATATTCCAGCTAAATGGCGTCGGTCTGTAAATAATCGGATCTGGACGACACAATCCAGTGATCAACAGCATGAGCATCAATGAGCGCAATTGGGAACCAAGTCAGCGAGCCTGACCACCCAATCCCGTTAGTCACCTCTTACAACAAGCAATATCAATATTCTAACCCGGACCTTCACAGGTGTTTTACAATATATGAAATACAGCGAGGAGCAATTGTTACTTGATACCAGTATTCAATATTTTACCAACATAGATAATTTAATCAGCCTGTAAAGACTGAAACAGCAGATGACTGAATGTGGCTCTAATGTGGAATGATAAACTCTAAAACTGATTTTTCTAAATTCTAGGTCAAATGATACAAAGAACATATGTACATGTATATTTTGACCAAAATCTGATATCATTGAAGAATACTTGAATCATCACCTTGTGAGATCTCAATACACTATAAATAGAATACGAACTGTTAAAATTAACTTCTTTAAGAGAAGAGGTCTTTAGCACCAATCAGTAAGCATGTCAGAACAGAAGGATGTGGTGGAAGAGGGCAACTAGTTTTAACAAAAGTCAAAAACAAAATTCCATTTCATTGTCCACAAAAAAACTTTGAAATGTATTTGTAGACATTGACGCTGTCCCAACGTAGTGTTTTCCAGAAGACCTAAAAAACCATTACATGTTATTACCTCTAAAGTACTGTTGGAAAAAGAACAAAACTGTTCTTAGGCTGTTACTCTGTATCCCTAAAATTTACACAATTGCAAATAGCATATGTCGAAATAACCCATATCCTTAGCTACATCCTTAATAGTTTCAGTATTATTTTGTACGTCAGCTATCATTTATAATGAAGCTAAGTTTAATTTCAAAATGGAAATTTAAAAAGTGTCCTTTGTAATACAATATCATTACTATCACACTAATTTGCATAAAGCCATGGTCTGTTCCAAATAAGTCGCTTTGGACTTAGAAAAACCTCGCATTGCTCATTTTGCACTAATCTCTCCTCAGTAAAGTCCTTTTTCTACATTTCCTATCTCCCTACCATTGTGACTGTAGTTAGGCCGAACTTAGTTTAACAGATATTTCATACTTTCACATGTTAACGACTCAAACTGTAGATATAAATGCGAAAAAAGTTTTTTCTATTTCCGACAGTACTCTAGTTATGAGCATGCGTACTACAACCTGATGTCCGGTTAAATGACCTTGATGACAAATTTCTGGTTTGGGAAATATATACTTATGATATCCCCTCCAGTTCAACACATGTCTCGTATAGATTGACCCTACAGCAATCCAAATGCGTACAATGACCTTAGTAACTAGTTGTGAGTACTTCCAGTTGTATTTGGCCTTCTTGTATAAAAACATTTATCTCATATCAGACTACTTCCAAACAGATAAAGTCTATGTTTCCAAATACTTTTATACGAAAACTATCTGAACCCTAACCTAACCTGACCAAAAATACTTAGAAGAAATCGCTTTTTAAGAATTTTGTAACATTTTATTGATGTTCATGAAACTGACCCTCAATTACGGCCAATCAAACGCTTTCTTTTTGGAAGAAAATAAACATGCATGCTAGGTCTCACAAACACAAACGCAGGGTTCAGTTTAGGCCACAAACATACAGAGCCTTGACCATTCTAGTGACCTTGACCTTCATTAAAGGTCATTCTGTTTAATATGGGAGCAGTGACTCATAATCGGTTTTGTACGACACTTACAAGTAGCACCAAGCACATGAGCTCCAGAACAAAATCAGGTATAAGCTTTCAAAGAAACAAGCATACAAGTTTCACCTTCCTCTATCCTCTGGCTACTAAGGAAATAATGGCAACAGCAGATCCTGGACAAGCAGCCATTGATTGAACTTACCTGACATTCAGTACAGGTGAGATTAGAAAATTCCTGCTTCGCAGATTCATTCATATTACTGCAGTGAATTTGTCTTCCTTAACTTATTTTGAGTAAAATATAATTCGAAAAATATACCAAAATTCTAATCCCATTTCTCACAGAATATTTTTCTCATCTTTCTTGATACATGAAGCTAATTACATTGTCAAAATTATCTCCATTTGATTAACACAATTATACCTTCTGAAGAAGAAAAATTGCAATGTGCCAACTGAAAAAATGACATGCAAATAAACAATAAAAATTCTGAACCCATGCAACTGGCATAACAAAAAAGGGAAATTGAATTTAGAAGCATTTAAGAAAATCTATTTCTTTCAGATACAACATACATACACTTATGCTTGTGTCATTCTTCAAATATTGTTAATATTATCTATTGAAGGCCCAGTTTTCAGTTGTATTATTTGCTATAAGTCTTAACATAACTTATTCATAACAAATGAGATCAAAAGATTGTTCTGTGTATATAACCCTGCCTGGCATTTTGGGGATAAAACGAGGAAAGTCTTACAATTTGGCGAAATCTTGGGTATGGTGCTCAAAAAACAAGGATCACAAATCATGCAAATAGATTGATTCAAACCACTGTCATTGGATCCTTGAATCCCTAAGGGAGGCAACTCTGTAAGTAAACTGCTAGGTGTGAATACTGGAGACTGTGAATTCAGAAAAGGTTTCTCACAATCTTCTGCAGTAGTTCTGCAGGGGGACGTATTACAAGGGATGAAATGATAGCTCACCTGGCAAACTTTGGTGATTATTTTGGCATTCATACACCAGGTGGTAGAGAAAGTCATATTCAGCAGCAACTGAAATACAAACAACACAGGGTAATAACAACAGACTCTCTGTCTCATGGTGTATGCGTTTAGATGCATGTCACTCTTGTGATTAATTATACACTAATTCACCCATGAAGATCTGGGTTAGAATTGGTCTTCAGCAACCCGTGCTTGTCGTAAGAGGCAACTAACGGGATTGGGTGGTCAGGCTTGCTGACTTGACTGACACATGTCATTGTATCCCAATTATGTAGATCGATGTTGATCGCTGGAGTGTCTGGTCCAGACTCAATTATTTACAGACCACTGCCATATATATGTGGCAGCATGTGGTCCTGTGCACACAGCTCAGTTGAATCACTTGAAGTTAAGCAACGTCGAGCTCGGACAGTCCTTGGATGGGTGACCGTGTTGTGCAGCTTGAGTCCTGAGAGTTTCTAGGACTTCAGTCCTGCCCCACAACAAGCACATGTGATACATGTGGTCTCACCTTAGGCAAGTGAGTTTGTTCAAAATTGCCTCTGTTCACCCAGCAGAAAATGGGTACCCGGTTGGATAAAGTTATGTGACTATAACCTTCTAGCGCCTAACAGGCAGATGGGTTATCCGGGGTAATAATCATCAGATTCTGATTAAGCGCCGCGAGCAGGTGTTTGGAGACTGTGTGCTATAGAAGATGACGTATTATTATATAGCTGGAATATTGCTGAGTGCGGCATAAAACTAACCTCACTCACTATACCCTACTTCAGTGACACACCAGGATCAAGGTCACACCAGGTCTTCATCAACCCATGCATGTCTCAGTGGTAAAAAGCTATTAACAGGATCACATGGTCAGTATCATAATATGCATAGATAGATGCTCATCCAGGATGAACTAGAGGGTCCAGTGATCGATATTGCGAACAATGACCCTTGCCCCTAGCTGATAACACACAATCAGACTAGTTACCTGACCACCCAATCCAATATAATCGGCCCTTATTAGCAGCGCAGGTTGCTGAACACCGATTCAAACCAGAAATCCCTACATGAGAAATCTGTGAGGATTTCTCATTGGCCATTTAATGCAGAAAACCACCAATAAAAACACATTCTTGGGTCTGTAGGTTATAACCTGAGCCTACATTGCCTTGAACATTCTAGTGACCTTGACCTTTAGTGAAGGCCACAGTGTCTAATATGCAGGGATGAGAATGAAGTCTTGAGAAAAACTCTGAAAACTAGCCGGGGTCTGAAAACTAGCCGGGTCCAGGGCAGCGCCTGGTGAGGGGACAAGGGGGGCGAAGCCCCCAGAAGCTCCTGATATTTAGGCATTTTAGACCTTTACATGTACATGTGGTTGGATATTCTGGAATCTGGAATCTGAATGTAATAATCTGAAGACAAACCAAACATACAAGGCCTCTTCCAAGGAATATTACAGAAACATGCCATTAAAATTCTATAACAATATTTACAATATTACAATGGCAAATACTTCCCTTGTCATACCTCTTTGCTATGTTTTAAAAATGAGATCGTACCTTGATGATCTCAACCTGTATGTCTTCGGGGAGGTTTGGTGTGCTGTACACTGCATTGAGGATTTGAACTGGCAGCAGCTTCTCCTCATTGTTGTCAGACTCCAAGTTTGATTGGAAGCGCTCATCTACTAAAATTTGCTGAGGAAAAAAGGTAAAAGTTCCCAAATGCAGTGTCTTTGTTCAGAAATCCAGCAATCTCTTTCCTCTTATCGAAATACATACTGCGAGGGTCATCCATGGACCACAAGATCAACATTATGGCAAGGGATGACTGTATACAACTAAAATTTTTCTGCACATATGGTTCCACATATTTATACAGATTTCAAGACTTCCACACAAATCACTGACAGCTAATTATCAGATGCATTTTATTTTTGTGATTTTTTCACTCAGTTTTACAGGTTAAGTAAATTACCAAATGAAAAAAGGCTCAATTTTGAGAGCAGCCTTTCCTTATTCACCTCAGCTCTGTTAACTAATCTCACTACTTAAAAACATCATTGTATTTGTTCTTTACCTAACCTGACCGATTGTAACAATTTATTGATGCTCATGATCACTGGATTGTCTGGTCCAAACTTGATTATATACAGACCGACGCCATATAGCTGGAATATTGCTGAGTGTGGCATTAAGCAACAAAAACAAACAAATATTTCATATTTCTGTTTATTAACCATGGGAAATGGGTTCATAAGCAGGTTATATGTCCCACCTGTAGCCCTGCCACCGCATGTCCAGCCAGCCTCTTGGCCCGTGATTCCAGCGCCGTCTGCAGTGGCTCGAGACATTTCTCCCGCAGATCTGAGGCAGGGGTACACGCTGTGATCCCCCCATCTTCCAGCAGGGCTGAAACATACAACAGGTCAACTGTAAGGCTTCACTTGCAACATTTCCAGATCCCCATCTCTGATCTATTCATCTGTTGTTTTACGCACACCGTATCTAAGGGTTCTTTTTCACCCACAACCCAGAATAATGCCACATCCTAGAAGATGTTGATATGCTACATTTGAATTACATTTTAAGGTACAGTTATAGCACATTTTGGTGAGTATGGGAAAGCACTAAATCGAGCCCTGTAAAGTCAGCGATCTAACCCACTCAGCCACCACAGCGTCCACCAAAATGGAGGTCTGACAACTTGTAGTCTAGATCATGTACTTTTGCATACCCCTCTGCCATGTTGCATTGTGTGTTAACAGGAGATGTTTTACTTGTCATATAAACAGCCACTGGAAAAACACACACATGGTGTCCAGCCTTAGAAATAGTCTGTGAGCTGTGACACAACTTTGCGCTGATCACAAGTAAAAACCTATAATGGTAGTTCCCCAAAACAAGTAGCACATCGTATAATAACAGTATTTGGATTCTGAACCAGTTCACAGAGTTTCAATCTCGTAACAACAAAACTTACAGAAAATGTAAACAGTAAACATTTTTGTATATTATTCAGGCAGGACCAGCTTTAGTTTCCATTAATCCTCTGTATTAGTTTAAAAAAAGGATTAATTTCTACAGCTGGATGTTGTATAGTCTATGTGCTAACATCATGCACATATTTATAAGTTGGTACATTTATCCATCGACTTTAAATCTTTCAAATGTAGAATATAAATACAGTTTTGAGAACAGTCTCTTCTTCCTCCAGTCCAGTGTGTTCACTTGGATCAGTAACAAAAATACTTCACAAACATTTTGGAATCAAACGCACTCTTTGACTCCTAGTTGTACATATTATACATCACCTGACCGGCAAGTATATAAAAAAAATATGTTTCAAATTATATTTTCATTTCCACTACCAACCATACACTATCGGCAGAAAGGTATGTCAATGATTGTCATCAAGTATTTAAAAACAGAGGCTAACTGAGATAACAGTATCCATAATGATGATAATAATTTTGTATTCTAACACGACCATCATCATCAAAGTCATCATCACCATCCTCGAACAGTGATGCTACAGTGAGCCTTCATGCACTAATTATTAAGCATTGTCTTGGATAGAATATATTAATACAATCATAAATAACTATTATTCAGATGTTATTGTAGCACTGGCACCAAGAATATCAGTTTCATGTATTTCACTTATCAGTTATAAATCCTCTCATTAATAGATCAGGGTTTTGTGGGAAGTCTGAAAATGTCGTCAGTAACCATTTATTTCTTGGTTTTGATGAGAAAAGTAATAGCTTGATAGGCAATTTCAGTTGCTACAATACCTGGAATACAAATAATCCCCGAATCCACAAATTAATCAGGTCCATGGTTATTATGTACTAATTGGATTGAATAGAATTAGGGTCATTATTTTCATAAAATTTTCATAGTTATTAAAATTTCTGATATTTGAAAAAGCCGATAAGATATCACATATTCATGTTCATTACCAAGCTGTCTGTATTGTATTTTTGAATTATTATTTAGAGTATATCAGTGTGTATATACCTGTGGATAAAAAGTAACTGTGCTTCATATAAAGTGGTATTAAAGAAAAGGACAACATAATTGTTTGTAGTTTGTCACAACTGGTGTTGGGAACTGGTTGAACTCTCATAATTGATGATTGGTTCATTACCAGCGAGCAATCATCGAAACAAATTGGTTAGCGTCATTTTGCAGATTTTCCTGTTCAGGTTGTTAATGCACATAAGTATACAGAAAAAAAACATAGGTTTTCTGTTGTTTTTGTTTTATTTAAAAACTGCATAAATTCCACATCCAATGTAAAAAGTTTTCTAAGAATTAAACACGTTTTCATGCCCTGACAACTTCTAAGATATGTTCCATCATCAAGTGTTTCAAACACTAAAACAGTAGTTCCAAAGTCGTTTGTGATCGATTATGAGAAAATGTGATCGATTGCTTCGTCGTTTGGTCACTGCGACCAATCTTCGATTATTTCAATTAGTCGGACACACTTGTCACAACAATGTTTTGTTACAACAAATACACTGACAGAACCCATATCTGGTTACAGGAGATGGGGTGACACGCCCTAAAAGGGTGGTGCAACAACTCCGTCCACAATGTCAATGCAGGGTGTGACCATCATTTGCATTGACACTGTCCAGGCATTAATGGCGCATCAGATGATTGGAAACAGAACAATGTTGTGCCAAATATCACCCAAAGCTTTGCCCAACTCAGCTAGCATAACAGGCTGGCTCTGGTTCTGTTGCAGATGTCATTCCATCTCAGTGTGCGAAATTTACGCTGGTCCTGTGGTCCCTGGCTAGTAAAAACTCAACAGGAACACTAAATGATAAGTTTGTAGTTGTCCTGGCAGCCAGTGAATTTGTAATGGGCTGCACAATATAACCGGTTTACCGGTATTTACCAGTTCAGATATGAAATCGATACGTATTGCAATACGCTGATCGAAAACCGGTATTTCAACATGCATTTGGAAAACTTTGTAACACTCGGAAATTTTCGAATATTTCCGTTTGTCACACCAGAAGTCAAGTTAAGTTTGGTTTGAAGTTGTGTTCTTAATTTTTGTTCAAGTGTTTCGCAATGTTTTGGATCTGAATGTTTTAAATATTTACTCATTAATGACCACTGATCTCTGACTAGGTCTAAACTCTCAGGGCTTTTTTTTAGAGTGGAGAAACTAGTTCAAACTAGTAACCACTGTGTTGATGGTAAATTGTTCTTTTCCTTGTTTCATTTGTGCCAAATATTATTTATTTTGTTATGATTAAAAGTTTTCAATAAAGCATAATCAAGAATAGTGGTTTTGTTGTGTTTTTACTTTATAAATCAAGCATTAACTCGATTATAAATAGATTTTGTTACACAAAAACATTCTTGCAATATATTGCAATACATATCGCAATATGTGCTTTCGTATCGCAATATATCGCAATATGAAAATTCTCTGCAATACCCACCCCTATTTTGTATTGATAGTTAAGTAAATCTACGAATGTTATTTTTGGGCAGTGAAGTACAGAAAGGGCCACTAATTATTGTCCTGCTATAGTGACTAATTCAGGGCAGGCATCGTCCAAATATTTCTGAAGACCAAAAACTATGTAGCCAAGCCATGTGAGACTTAAAAGTCTCTACCAGTAACAAACCAGTAGAGACTCCGATTGCAATCTCTACTGGTAGAGACTCCGATCGCAATCTCTACCAGTAGAGATTGCGTTCCGAGTCTCTACCAGTAGAGATTGCGATCGGAGTCTCTACTGGTAGAATCTCTGATCCTACTAGAAGAGATTGCAATCGTAGTCTCTACCAGTAGAGACTCTGATTATATAGAATAACCTATACAATCGCAATCTCTACCAGCAGAAGCTCAAACCTGATCCTACTAGTAGAGATTGCAATCTAAGTGAATATTTAGAAAATCAAAATTTATTTTCATATATTGTAGAATGACATCTTCCATTCAAATGTGCACACTGTTTGTCCAACATGATGTTTGTTACAAACATGACAAAATGACAATAGCAACATTTAGGTCCGTCATAAATGTGACATTATTTGTTATCAATAATCACTGATGTGTGCACTTTTTTCGAAGATATCGAATACAAACATAAAACAATATGTCACAATAGTGAGTTTTGTCAGATCCATGTCACCTTCTTAACATGTCTCTGATTTCACCTCTCTGACCAGTAACTAGCTGGTGTAATTGTAATTGTTCAATCAAACTACTGACAATATTTTTGTGTTGGACACTATTATCTCTAAATATTTAGTGCTTCATTATTAAGGGTAGAGTTTTTCAATCGATAAAAAACATATATTTTTATATAAAGTATGTGTCTCACTAAATGAAGGCTTTATTGATTTCTTTGAGTGTATGTATGGCGATCGTCAGGGCTATCAGTTGTCACCCTAATCGAGGAAGGACAAAAGATCGGCCTGCAATGGAGCAAAAGATTATGCCCTTTTTGTATTGTACCCAATATCACTTCTGCTTAGAATGTAAGTTTAATCTTCGTATGGCCCTGCTCCCTAAGTATTATTACTCTTCTCCATCTCTCCATAAATTTGTACAATTGTTGTCATCTTATAATGCTTCTCTTCTTAATAATCTAGCTAAATATGTATTTCTAGCTTTTAAGAAACGTTCACCAACTAAATTGATGCAATGTGGTATTTTATCTTATTTTATTTCATCTCTTATACATCATATTCTATGTACCTGTATAACGGGCCGGTGAAATAAACACAGTTTCACTGGAAACAGTCTAGTACTATATCTGAATAAAATGCATATTATTGTTCAGCAAGGAAAGTGTCATTGTTGTTTGCCCAAAGATCAATCAGAGTTTCTACCATTTGAATTGGAAATTGTACTGGTGGAATCTCCGATAATAATTAATATCCTCTATATAAAAGGAATATATCCTTTTATATAGTACTAAGACCCTGTCAGTGACAGTATATACCTAGATGTCAGTTTTTAGCGCTACATATAACTTACAAGCCCCTGTGTAATGAACAATACATCAGCTGCTGACAATAGTTGTCAGTTGTTGACAGGGTAACATCAACAAGTTGTCTCATTTCAGCAATAGTATATTGTTTTCAAAAACAGCAGTAAATAGCCAGGCATGACTTATTTGATTCTTCAGGTTTTTATCTCTAAACAAAATACCTAACATCAACACCAGACTTCATAAGCCAGCTGGCGTTAGCTCGATTCCATGTGTTTAATGAGCCCGAATCCGTCCATCTAATCATAAAGTTATCCTGAAGGCTAGCAGGATTTAAAGTTTTTTAACATGTGTCAGGAGTGTTCTTAAACAATGTGAGGGGGTGGTGGGGTTCGCCTGTCACAGTGAAGACCCGAGTTCGATTCCCCAAATATGTACAATGTGTGGAGCCTATTTCTGATGTCCCTCGCCATGATATTGGTGGAATATTGCTAAAACTTAAGTGGTGTAAAAATAAAACTCACTCACTCATAAATGTGAGTGAGTTCAACGTCACTTTGAATAGTGTTCCAGTTATAGACTGTGAATAAAAAGTCGCCCAGTATATTTTGCCAATATAAGTTGTCTCATAGGAAATCTTTCAGAAAAAAAACAACTATTATGATTTGGTTTAGTACTTTTAGTTTAAAACAAAACCATTATGGAAATTATCTTTTACTTTAAACAGGATGTATGCGCTTTTGGAAAACATGCAGTTTACCTTCTTTTGAAAAGTGAAAATCAGAAAATGAATGTTATATGGTCAATTGATTGTCATTTTTGACAAGTGAAACCTCAGTTCAATAGTGTTGTACAAGCAGAATAGGAATAGTTATTTTGCTTTAAAAAACAGTGCAATCATATCTTTAACAATATTTCCTTTAATTGTAAATACAAATGATTATGATATCCCAAAATCAGTTACCAGATGAACCTTCTCTAAATATGGATTGATCTTCCCAATTATTTTAGCTTAACATTTCCACAGCTTCACATCTTAGTTTTGAAATAGGCTGGCGCTTAACTTTTTATTCTCGGTATATAACAGCAAGTCAGCTTGACGAGGGAGGAAAGCAACAGATGTTGCAAGCCTTATGTACAATGACCACTTTGCTGAAATCCGTGAGTTATGATTGCTGACAACCCTCAAAACATAATTAAGGCAAATCAGAATCCAAACCCATGACCAAAGGTCTCCCAAGGGACACAACTCTGAACAGCAAATAGAACACGTTAGACGATTCGGCCAATGTTGTTGTACTGTTAATAGATCACAAGGCATGCATTTTGCATAAGCATACAAACTGTGATGCAGATTTGGATTGGGGATCTATTAAGAAAACAATGTTGAACAGCCTGTAGCTCTGTGTAGTGACATGTCAATATTAAAATCATTCATAGGAAGCAGCTAAGTGAGTGAGATTAGTTTTACCATGTTAACGCAGCTGTTAGCAATATTCTAGCAATATCGTCAAAGGGGAAACCAGAATTGGGCTTCACACATTGTACATATGCGGGGAATCAAACCTGGGTCTTCCGCATGTTGAACGAACTCTTTAACCACTATGCTACCCCACCGTCCCAACAGCAAAGAGTAATGGTTACAAATGCTTCATTTGGATTATGACAAGGATCCCATATATCTTCAGTTTAATTTCTAAACATGTTTGATACGACAGATTCATAGTTGTGGATGTGTCATTAGATATCATATAGACAGACAGAGCACTAACAGCTACTACAGGACATACAGCTACATGCAACCTACCTAAAGCGGCTTCACAGGACTGTCTTAGTGCGCCCATCTTCGGGGCTGATGCATCCCTGGCCAGATGGTTCAGCACTTCCTCCATTGTCCTCATCTTGTGATGTAGTTGTATCCACTTGAGTTACAAGCAAAGACTATGCAAACTCGATGTCTGCATTCTACAGCTTTGTGTGAACAGCTGTCTCCATATCGTTTGTTTCAAAACGACCGGCAAACTAGTATTAGGCTCATATTGTTATCGATGGTGGGATGTTGTTTATCACAGTGCTGCTGACTTCATACAAGTTAAACGTATGTCCTGTGTTTAACAGTAGCAAAGGGCCAATACATCCACGGGAATGATCCAAATGAGAAGTTATTAGTAAACTCGGTTCTATCTACTCCGCTGGGAATTTGTCCGTGGTCACTCAGTCACTGACCAGTCGTTTTGACAGAGTCACAGAAAATCAATGTAAAATCGATTGATTAATATCAAAAACGAATAAATGCCACCACTTCTTGCACTAACACAGAACCATTCCAATTGTTCTGCCGAAATACCTGAGTAGATGGTGTCACAAGAAATGGAAGAAATATGGTGACAATTACAGCGAAAACATATTTCTTCTGCTAGAAATTTGCCAAATCGCACCGGGTCGCTTACGATCTGAATAAGTTCGATTTGCTGTCGCTTGTATCATAACAATTTTCTTTTATGAATTACCTCCCTTTGACCAAGCTAAGGTTGTCTTTAGCTCGCCACAACATAAACAGAATTAATATCGGGAAAAACATTTGGTGCTGTTCTTCTATATTTGTTTTACACAAAGTTTTTATTGTCTTTGCTTACAAACGCAAAATGTTTCCTTAAAACCAAAAGGTTTTTTGGGTTGGTTAACTTCTTTGAGAGGAATTCAGAAGTTGGAGTAATTTATTAAGGATGGATAACAATATATGGATGAACAACTTCTTTATTACAATGAGGGGCTCGCCTCTTACGACAAATGTGATCGGGTGGTCGGGCTCGCTGATTTGGTTGACACGTCATCGTATCCCAATTGCGTAGATCGATGTTGATGTTGATGATCACTGGATCGTCTGGTCCAGACTCGATTATTTACAGACCGCCGCCATATAGCTGCACAGTGGTTGATAAAGAGATCGACATTTGCGTATGAAAAAAACCGAAAAGAAACGAGAACACACAAATGATCTTTATTCATAACTAGATGGGTTTCATCAGTATCTCAGTAAGAAGTTAGAATTTGCAAATTATTTACATGTCAATGAGTTAGGTCTTTATTAGGAGCCATTTCGGTATCATCAGAACAGACAACTGACGAGAATGACAATTTCAGCATGGAACACACACAACCTGTCCTTGCTTTACGTCTTAGGAAGCGCTTTGAGCATATCCCTGTGACGTGGAAAGGCGCTATATAAATGGCCTATTATTATTATTTCAAGGAATTTTAAGTATTTGCAATATTGTGGAATTCAGCATTTCAATCAATGTATTTTTCTGGTACAAATACGTTTATTTACCGAACGACGCCACGTAGCTGAAAAATTACTGAGTGTGTTAAACACCTAAGAGACGTTATTATACACAAATTCTCCACACAATCTGAGAATTCCTATATTTGCTGACCTGCAGTTGCATCTAGGTCGTCTTCTTTCTGGTTATGCAGTTTGCAAATTTCCTTCTTATGCATTGATATTGCTGGAATTTTGCTAAAAGCACCGTAAAACCACACTCACTCTCTCACTCAAATGTATAAACAATTGATTTCTCAGCATCTGACAACTGCTGATTAAGTGATTCCCGCTGGCGGCATTGTTATCGTTACAACTCACAAGGTCAACGCACATTGTTTTACTGTAGTTTCCTGTTCCCTAAACAGCTCACGCTATGTACAGAATGCCGAGGTGTGCGCTTAATTCGAAACAAGTACACAAGGAAACAACAATTTTTATTTGTCTTCGGAATCTCATCCTTCTGAACATCCGAGCATTAGTATTGTATGAGTGCGTTCTATAACGGGCAAGTTATTATAGATATTCTAGTACTTCCAATGGTTGGCGAATTAAGGGAATCATATAATAACTTCTGTCCGTAACTTAAAATGTACAATCTGTAATCTGGCCATTTCTTTCCGAGTTTACATTAATAGACTGGAGTGAGTGAGTGAATATGGTTTTACGCAGCTTTTCACACTATTCCAGCAATATCACGACGGTGACACCAGAAATTGGCTTCACACATTGTACCCATGTGGGGAATCGAACCCGGGTCTTCGGCATGACGAGCGGACGCTTTAACCATTAGGCTACCCCACCGCCCCTCATGGCCTGGGGCTCCTTTCACGGAGCAACTTTTACTAATGTTAGCCTCAACTCCCATTCTTTAACATTGCACTAAGGTTACCTTAATGAGTGAGTGAGTGAGTGAGTGAGTTAGGTTTTAACACGCTTTTAGCAATATTCCAGCAATATCACGGCGGGGGACACCAGAAATGGGCTTCACACATTGCACCCATATGGGGAATCGAACCCGGGCCTTCGGCGTGACGAGCGAACGCTTTAACCACTAGGCTACCCCACCGCCCTTACCTCCGTGACTTACGATCACCTTAAAGTGCTTCGTGAAAGGAGGCCCTGGACAGGTAGCCGAGAGCCGCGATGAGGACCGCATCGCGGCTCCGGCTACTGGGCAGGAAGATGGCGGTTTCCCCATTGGTGAGAAAGTAATGGTGAATTGAGAACAACAAACAACGTTCGTTCTCGCCATGTCCACTTGTAACGTAAATCTAAAGAAGCCAAAATGTACTTTGAAGGTTGAACGTACAGGATGTACTTTTAGAATATACATTCCATTTTGAATAAGCGATTCATGTTTCATCATCTGTCAAACGTTTAATGAGGTTTAATCATGAAGATAAATATTTCCTATGTCTCATTCCCACTGGAACCGCGGTGGGGTGGCCTAGTGGTTAAAGCGTTCGCTCGTCACGCGGAAGACCCGGTTCGATTCCCACATGAGCGCAATATGTGAAGCCCATTTCTGGTGTCCCCCCCGCCGTGACATTGATGGAATATTGCCAAAAGCGGGGGATCTCACTATCATCTTGAGTGTATTCTTCGAGAATACAGAATGTACCCTTCAAGGTGTGTTATCTCATCTGTGTGTCATACCTAAAGGAGTTCCCTAAACATAGACGTCAAGGCGCCATAACGTCTCATTTTCATCCCGAATTATACTTCCAAGTTGTCTCATTCATCCTCCTTACAAATTTTAAGTGGTCCCATTCCCATTCATATATTCCCCTGCAATATGCACCTAAATTTCGCATTTTCATCCTGAATATACACTTCTGGTCTCATTCAGTTCTTGGGGGTTTATCCTTATCCTCTATGTAAACATCCAGTGAGTGTGGGAGTTCAGTTTTACGCTGCACACAGCAATATTCCAGCTGTATGGCGGCGGTCTGTAAATAATCGAGTCTGGACCAGACAATCCAGTGATCAACAGCATGAGCGTAAACATCCAGAACTGATGTTCCCATGTTGAATGATTCCCATATTGAGTGATTCTACAGGCCTGGTCCTGAAAGTTCTCTTGATGGTCTCATTCTAATCCTGAATATATTCAAGAAGTTTCATTCCAATCCTGAATATTCCCTTCAGGATGTCCCATCCTAATTCTGAATATACCCTTCAAGAGGTCCCATTCCTATCTTGATTCTCATCCTTAAATTACACTTCAAGCGGCCTCATTCTAATCCTGAATATACCTATCAACAGGCCATCTTAAAAACAACTTGTGGGTCACATTCGGAATATACCTGCCAAATATACACTTCGCGGCATCGTCTGGTGTAACGTCCGATTCCTCTTTGACAACTGTTGGAATGGCTCCATTGGATGATCCTTGCAAATTCTTTCAAGCACTTTTTTGTCTGCCCCAAACTCGTGCATAGTCCTCCACAATACAGACATACAATTCTGCATAGGGCAAGCTAAACAAATACTCATTCACTCATTCAGTAAAGTTCTACTCAGCAAGAGTATGGTTTTACACAGCGATATTCCAGTCATATTAGAGCAGGGACGCCAGAAATGGGCTTCACACACTGTACCCATGTGGGGAATTGAGCCCGGGTCTTCAGCATGACTAGCGCGCTTTACAGCTAAGCTACCCTACCCTCCCCAGTTCTATTAGAGGGTCTCCCAAATGTGCAGAAGCTGGTGGACCTGGAGCTTGCATTCCTGTTTTTATTAGCTCATGTAAAGATTCCTTGGCGGATGATGTTTCTACAGTTATGTTCTTCTGTCAAAATGACCACAGACATGTGCTATCTGTTTTGAAATATTTATTGCCAATCGTGATAACATAGCATACTCGATGAGACATCTTATGACTATATGGTTATGTAGAATGTTCTTAGTCAAACTGACCCAGTACCAGCTATTACCTTTCATGTGGACAAGGTACAGTCTGACCCATTCTCATATTCTGTATAGCATGGGCATTAAGTGGCGCTTCTAAAGAATGACAAACAGAAGTAAAAAAATATCAATGAAAAAAATAAATAAAATAATTTCCGCTATCAATTTTGGCATAATTAGTCATCAAGTTACTATGTTTTTTCTTGCACTTACGCAGAAGTCATTCTGGAAGCCTCTAAAGTCTCTGTACAGATAATGCTGAGGACAAGCTTACACAAAAGACAGAAAACAGAAGATAAATAGTAATTGGAATTATTGTTCAATTTAATATCAATTTTTTCTTTGATACATTCTTCAAGAATAGTTCCATCCATTTTTATTGAACACTATTTGAAAATTATTCTAAAAATCTCATATCAGAAATATCAGAGTAAAATAAGTTAGAAAATGCAAAGTAAGCCTATAGTATAATCTGTATACAAGTGCTATGTTACATTACAGAGAAAACAAAAAATCCAAAAGACTTCATGTATATAGATTTTTGCTGAATATGATTTCCTTTTGATGGTCCAGTATCTTCTCATTATAGCCACAACACTATAACACCAGATGGCACTCCTTTCAATGAGATCACACAAATGTGGTTTGAAACACAATCCTCAATACAATTTCCATTTAAATTCAAACTGGACAGCCATCAATGATAAAATATATTTAAACGTTTGCTACAAAAATAGTGATTCTGTTATGTTCCCATTCATAAAGCGTCACAAGCATTCAAAATCAGAAAAGTGAGTCTTTATAAACGGTGCTCCAAGAATAGCAGAGGAATTAATTTTGTTCACCAGCTGAAAAGGCTGTTCTTGCTAAGAAAGAATTCCATGGTCCATACAACCAAACTGTGACAAAATCATTAAAATAACTGGCCATGATATATTGGTCGCTCAATTTTCAACAAAGAATATCACAGAAATAACTGCACGGAGACATACTACATTCATGTAAAAAAATGAACTCCATGCATATCTGTTTTCAAAAAGACAAACTGCTAACATCGGCACTTTTTCTAACCTTGATGGCAATATATATATATATATATATATAGTTTTGCCTTTAGTATTCATGAGAGAAACTGCTGCCGAAAAGACAGTATCCCATTATGTGTTTCCCATCAGCTGTGCATGAACTACAAGGAAATTCACAAAATGGAAACTGTAGAAGAGAACCAGTCCACTGGAATTTGTCCTAGTTTGAACAATTACCAAGTTGAAGAGCGAGGCCTGAATGACAACCCTGATGAGATGTTTGTTTGGTGTTGACTGCATGACGGTCCCATGCTTACACACAGCTAGCACCCAGAACTAAAGCACAAACAATGTACTTGGGGTATTAAGCAATTGTTTATCTGTACAGTCTGGTTACAAAATATCAATCAGATACAAAAAGGCATTATTGGATACCTAGTCAGCTAAACAAGTCATCATTTTACATATTTAATGACAAGTTTGACAACCCAGACATAACCTTTGCACCATGCTGTCTTGTGTAATTTTGATTTCAATTTGAAAAATAGTTCTTCAAACATGTTATCTTGGAAAAGTCCTAAGTCTACTAAAAATGCCACTTTGGTGACCTTATGGAATTAATGATTAATAAAATCCATCTGGAATATTGAGTAAACCTCCAACCATGCCTGGGTCAGTGATCCCTGCACGACTATGCTGTCACATTGTTCTCCATTCATATTCATGAGGCAAAAATTGCTTCTCGGCAATTAACGCACAGAATTAGCCTCCTTACGATATATCCTGAGTGAAAAGACCTCAGTCTAGAGTGATGGTGAGAGATAGTAGGTCCATAGAACAGTAGATAGAAATGTGGCTATATAAACTGGTACATCAGTTCTTGGTAGTTCCCATAATAAAACATTCAGTATGAGAACCCAATTCACAGTGGTAGAGTGGATTGCCCTCTTGGAGAGGGTAGGAGGTTCCCAAGATCAAGGTGACGATAGTACTTGTTCACATGCTCTCGAACTCATCCACTCGCCGTTTTGTGTTGCCCTGACGGATCTGTTTTAGAGTTTTGTATTTGTCACGGCCAGCTCTCTTGTTGTCAATATGGAGTTGGTCCATCTTTGTAATCTTCTCCTCATGACGAGCATTGTCCAGCTCAGAACTCAAAGACTGAAATTACACATGGGATCAGTTGTAATGACATTAGGAGAATCTGTTGTCATGGTTTTAACTGAAAGTCAACTGTGCAAATGCTTTTTATTCATACCGTGATTGTTTAGCACCTATCTGGAATAATTAAAAATTTCAACTATGACGCACAGGCATACGATGGAAATCAAACGTTTTTCAAAAAGACATGATTCACAAACTCTGTAATTCGCATGAAGGCTTACAACAGAAAATTCAGTTGATGAATATTCAATTTCAAAATACCTTTGAACAGCAGCTTGAAAGAGCTATTATTAAATTGCTCTCTGAACCTAATAAGTACTACAATTATCAAGTAAGTGCGAACCATCTTCACACGACAGCTCCCCATCAGTTTAACATAAATCTTAAAGAACCTCCCTTCAGTTATAGTAACATGTGTACAACAACTGAGCAATATAATATATTTTTTAGGTGTCCTGGCCATTTGCTGTAAATTTAGTCGAATACACATACAGGGTTTTACAGAACGCGTGATTCCTGCGTATTGGACGCAGAAATTCGATGAAGTACCCCCAAACTAAAATCATGTGCGTCCTTGTGGACGCAACATCATTTTTTTCTGGTAAATAACTTTCTGAGTTTGTAATAATATCCCATATTAAAATGTAAATATTCTGTTTACAACCATTATTATAATGACATTGAAAGTAACACATATTATAACATAATCATTATTAAATGGGAAGCGTCCATGATAATTGATTTCATGCAAATTGATTGACTCCCAATTTTGGAAACGGACTCCCCCCAAAATATGCCTCGAGTCCCCAGGACTACCAGTTTTGAAGAGCTACGTAAAACCCTGCACATTATGAATAATGGTAATAACAAAACTAAAATCAGTGGTCCCCTGATATAACCATAGTTACTGTACTTAAATGTACCAACCCTAAGGATTTCACAGTAACCTATTGAGTAATGTTCTCAATTCCTTAATGGGTTCAGATAACATTGCACCTGTAACCTACCTTTAACTTGGCGCTGAGAGACTCGTTAGTATCAGCTATGACTTGACGACTCTCTTCAGGTCGAGCCAGGTTCATGTAGTTTTCTTCTACTTGAAGTTCTGAGGCTGAAAAGGAAGAAACAAATAACCAACATCTACATTTCAACAGCAACTGTCTTGGGGTCAAACAAGCATATCACCTTGCTATTTGATTGAAAGTCTCACAAATAACATTAATTCTTCCAAGAGGACAACCAGTGCTTCAACCAATGGAAATGTCACACAGTAGTAGACCAAAGCAGATGATGCTTTCGGTCATTTAGAAACAGGTGTGTATATATTGATAATAACACAGTTATAGTATAGATATGTGAAAGACAGATTTAGTGTGTGAGTGAGTATGGGTTTACGCCACTTTTTGCAATATTCCAGCAATATCACAGCAATAAAGGGAAAACAGAAAAAAGGGTTTCACACATTGTACCAATGTGGGGAATCAAACCCGTGTCTTCGGCATGATAAGCCAATGCTCTAACCACTTGGCTACTTGGGGTGGGCGATAATAACGGTTAACCGATAAATTGCAATTCGAACTTCACAATACGATATATTGCAGTACACTTTCCGCGAACCGGTTCACCCGACACGATCGGTAATTTTCGTGATGTAGTCAAAACTACTAATAACATTTGAATTTCCTTTATATTATTATACATTAATAGTTTTGAGAATGTCTATTGGTCATATAATTGCATTTGCGTGACTTTTAAACCATGTAAATAAAAAATAGATTGGTACCGGCACTCGTTATAAGGATAAACAAACCAAAATGGCGGACGACGTTCCAGACGCTTTTTCTCGAGTTCCAAACTTTAGAGCAAGTCTTCAATTTGGAAACATTTTCAAAGGATCTCTTGTACGATCAAATCTGAGTCCTGCCAGTGGCATTGTTTCAAAAGAAAGGAAACAGTAATTTCATTACCTAAATCCGTGTGTTACACTTTCACAATATATTGCAATACATATTGCAATACGCCAACACCAACACATCACAATATATCGCAATACGAAAATCTTGGCTATACCCAAACCTATTGGCTACCCCATCGCCCCTGAAGATAGACCCATTTCATTCAGACGACTGTTGCAAGTTCATCAAGTGGATGCTTCCATTATTCAATAGATATCCACTACTCTTCACTTACGTTTTTCTGTTTAAGTAATAAGCCTGCCTGAGTGTTCTAAAATAAATCCAGTCAGCATATTCCAACTCAATGATCCCAACTTACAGCCATGTTCCTCATTATCATCCTCGTGCTCGTGCACATGGACAGCAGCAGAGAGCCTCTCTTCCATCTCCCGACGCATCCTCTCCTGCTCTTCCAACTCGGCCAGCTGCCGTGCCCTCTCCTCCTCTCTCACACGCAGCTGTTCGGCCAGTTCTCTTTCCTTGGCCTCAGCATCTGCCTTTGTCTTGTCAAGGTCCTCCTTCAGGTTGTTGACAAACAGCACCTGTTCCTGAAGCTCACACTGCCGACTCTCCAGTGCTTCTTTAGCTGCCAACAGCTCTTGTTCCTACAGAGAGAAAACATCTTTTCAGAATTTCTTTTAAACCAAATTTAGACTGTTTTATCATACTTTTGAAAGAAAGCAAGACAAAGGTATAAAGACAAAACAAATACTGACTGACCTAGTTTGCTTTTACGCCGCTTTTAGCAATATTCAAGCAACATCACAGCGGGGAACACCAGAAATGGGCTTCACACATTGTACCCATGTGGGGATTCGAACCCGGGTCTTCGGCATGATGAGCCAACGCTTTAACCACTAGGCTACCCCACCGCCCCACAAAACAAATAGAAACTACTATGGAAAAAGAGTTTCAATATACTTGGGTTATACAAGTGCTAGTGCCTAATCCATGATAGTGAAAGTGGCCTTCAATCTCACATTTAGGAGTGCAAGTTGAATACCAGCCTGAGCAAGTACAACTTCAAAATGTACTTGCCCTTGGGCAGGTGGGAAGTTTGGTATTTGAAAACCCCTGACCGTTATCAACTTCCTGACTATTATCAAACCCTCCATGACGCTCCCAGCAGGAACTACATACCAGCTGTAACCTTTCTTCTTCCTTAAGACTCTCAGCTGCCTGCATCTGCCTCTCAGCCTCTTCCTTCTCCATTCGGGTGCGCTCTAGTTCCTCCTGGAGACGACCTCCTCAGCAATGGCAGCCTCTTGAGCACTCATCTTGCTCTGCATTTCCTCAAACACTGTAACACAAATCAATATTCCAAAGTGTAACTAGACAATATTCCAATTTATCATCCAAAACTGTGTTCCACAGGAGATATCGCTTGTGTGAGATCAGGCGATATCTCCTAGGAGATATCGTTTTGACAGTAGATTTTGCACAATGCCCTCACAATGCTATGACGTCATGAACTTGATGACGTCACAATGCTATGACATCGCTGCACTGCAAATCTTATGGCAGTACTGTGTTCAGAGATGTACATTTTTCATTGAAAATTAATGAAGAGTGATTTTGGATGATAAATAGAATCTCACCCTCGTGTCTTCTGATATCAAATATATCAACACTCGTTGATAAAAGTAAAAATATCCTCGGCAAGCCTCGGATATTTGTTATTTTATCAACTCGTGGTGATATATTTGATATCAAAAGACACTCGGGTGAGATTCTCTATCTGTACCACAAAGAGATATTCTAATGACTAATGAGACTATTCAACAGTGAAACAAGATGTTTAATACAAAAGTATTGATGCTTTTTATGGCTGAGTTTTGTCAGCCTTCATTTGGTCATCAGATTATATCTCATTCCACTTTTTCAACAAAAGGCATTGACTAATATAACACACTTGATATGGATGTGCAACTTCTTTCTTATTTACACACGACGTTTCTGGGATATTACTTGCCCCTTAATCAGGTGAATTGACTAGACTATTGAAATGTCACCACTATACCTTGGACATCGTTGGACAAACTTAAATCCTGTTAAACAGGCATAAGAGGAAACAAGATATTGTCCGTCATGGGGGACAGGAGGTGAAGCCTGGTTAAAGTCATGTTGATGATTATTTCACTCATAGTAACATGCACCCCTGCTTGTTCTTATCTGCCTGTTCTATACCACAATCCAATTGAGAAGACATGTCAAAGTTTAGCTTGGCACCATAGCCACTTGACCACAGTTTATCACAGCCAGGAAACACCTACCCTTCTGTTTCTCTAGATCATCCCGCTTCATCTGTTCCCGCTCTTCCTCCAGTAAGCGAAGTCTCTCTTGCAGCTGCTTCTTCTCACGCTCCTCGATCTCTCGCTGTTGTTTCTCTCGCAGCAGCTCATCCCTGCAACCAAAACCCTTCATACAGTCTACAGCTCAACAGCCTTTGATAAATTTGAATTTGCTGATGACTTATTCAATATTTGGAGGGACATGGGATTTTGGGTTAAAAAGATAAAAGTATTTCTGTCATTGAGCAAGGAGAATCCAAACAATTCAGTGGGGAGGAACCACAACAAACTTTACTCAGGGCGTCCAGCACTTGCATTGGACGGGCCATTTTGGGGAGGGTCGACCCAAGGTCAAGTCAGGTTTTCTATACATTTCCTGGAATCAGCTATTTAACCATCCTCGATGATCTCCAGGGTATACGTTACGATCACTCTCCACTATACCCTGGATGCATCCACGGCTTGGCCCAATGATTTTATTACCTCCCTTGGCTGGCTTTTTATCCAATCAGGTGTCTACGCTGGGAAGTTGAGCGAACCAATCACAACTCGCTTTCACTTCTTAAAATTATCTAACCGTTTAAACTTGGCAACACAATTGATGCAGAGGTACTTGGAAAGATGTAGGAGTTCTTTAATATATTTTTTTGAAAGTTTCAGATCTGTCAATTTGTCTGTATTATTTTCCCAAAAATCTGAGTGGTACTGCCAACAAACCTTCAAGACTGCGACCGCAATCTTTGTTGACACTGACAAGCTCGGATGTAATGGCGGCTTAGTTGATTGGCTACGATGAGAATGCGGAGCCAGCAAAGGGAGGTAATATAATTATCTGGCCAAGCCGTGGATGCATCCAGGGTATAGTGGAGAGTGATCGTAACGTATACCCTGGAGATTATCGAGGATGCTATTTAACCAGAATAAACAAGTACCAGACCCACCAAACATAACTACAGTTCATTAGTCTTACCACAACAACCATTATTGTTAAGAAAATGGAGGCTATTTGAACGTATTTAAGGGACACAATCTGGAGTGGTCTTGGCATCCTCACCTTTCCCTCTGTCTGGCAAGTTTCTCATCTCGGGGCCTGAGCTTTCATCTGCTGCACTTCAATTGTATCTGGCTTCCTCCTCCTCATGTACAACTCATGATTTCCCATACACAGAGCTAAAATTCTCTTGCATATCCTAAGGCGAGGAGCGTAAAAGATGAAGTCCTGGAAATCAAAAACAAACACTTACCAACCAGTATGACTAATATGGAATGAGAGACATTTACTTATCCAGGTAAAGTGCAGATCAAGGATCTTTAAACTGTTTGAGAGGCATTCCAATTGTGAATAATAGGAATGACAAGTCTTTATGGATGATCAATTCCTTTATTGTGCAATAGTGGCGTTTTGATATAGATACTTATACAGTTTTCAAGGAAGACACATCGCTATTGCACAATAGAGAAGTTGATCATCCATCAAGACTTGTCATTCCCAAGGATCTTTCATTAAAATTAAGATAATCAAGAGAATGTAGTGTAATGCTCCAGACTTATATAACATCTTGTCGACTGAAGATTGGATACAGATTTTTTTAATTCAAACTTTAGCCACTGAATAATAGACTGACCTTTCTTGCTCAGGTATAATCATGTACATATAGACTGACATGTCAACTTTCAAAGAAAGATTGTTAACTTTTAATGTCCTTTTCTAATTTTCTAGCTTGTATACTCACTGGTGCTTTCTTGTCTATTGGTTTAATGACAAACTTCTTGTCATTGAAAGAAATGTTCCGGATTTCACTCCACGGGAATCCGATCTTAGGTGTTAGTCTGAAATGAAAGTAAAAGAGCAAATAAACACTGCTGCAGAGCTGAAAACAGTCAACTTCCAGTGAGTATTCAAAATTAAGCATCTTACATGTGTCATTGTGATTTCAACAGCATCATTTCACTCCTCCGCAATAAACTTCAAATATTGTTATCCCACTGTCAGTGTTTGAATTATAACAAGTCAAAAGGTCCTTGTATAAAAAAAAAAATAGCCTTAAAAAATAACCAGTTGTTATTTGTAAATCATGACACTGAACTTTCTAATTTCTAAGTCAATTGTAAAATGACATTTTCACAGCAACTCCTGACATTAGTTTGTCATATTTGTTAATGGAAAGAGTGAGTGAGTGAGTTTGGTTTTACGCCGCTTTTAGCAATATTCCAGCAATATTATGGCGGGGGACACCAGAAATGAGCTCCACACATTGTACATATGTGGGGAATCGAACCCGGGTCTTCGACGTGACGAGCCAACACTTTAACCACTAGACTACCCCACCGGCCCATTAATGGAAAGAAATGACAGCTGAAATACTCACTTATCATCCTTCTCATACACATTCAATCCAAGTGCGTCTACTCCTAGTGAGAGTTCTGTCCCCTTCTTGTTTCTGATCTCAAAGTAATTCACACCGTACATCTCCAAGTCCTGTGCTATTTTCAGGTATTCCATCATGGCATCTTCTCTGTAACAGAAGGTGGACAGTTAATCCAAATGAATTGAGAGCACACTTCCAAAAGGAAGTCACCATGTGACAACATACGCTGAAGCACCATGTGACAACATACGCTGAGGCAACATTTTTTTTTGTCAAGTGTTTGGGTTGGGTTTCTAACAGTAGTGTTGTGTTTCAAAGAGTGGTTTTACAGGTTGTTTTTTTTAAAAAGGACTTAGGTCTGTTGCATGTGTGTTGTTGGTGTTTCTGTTAAGTGACTTTCTGGGGTGGTGGGGTGGGGTGGGGTGGGGTGGGGTGGGGTGAGGTGGGTTAGGGTTAGGGTTAGGGTTAGGGTTGGGTAGGGTAGGGTAGGGTACGGTGTGTTTTCATTGGGATGATAGTACTGCTTGTGGTTGTTGTTTTAGGAGGGAGGGTTGTGTTTTTGGTTAGTTGGCAGTGTTTCTGGTGGGAAAGTCGTGTTTCGAATGGAGGTGAGGTGAAATTGGGTTTAAAGTCGTGCTTGAGAATATTTCGCTCATATGACGAAGTGCATGCGTGTGTATGTGTATCTGCTTGTACTAGCCCAGACTTAAGCTGGTTTTATAGTGCTAGCCCACTGGGATACCATGCCGCAGTGAGGCAAGAATACCCCACTCAGACACATTATACTGACTCCAAGCCGACCAGTCCTTGTTGTACCCATTAATGCCGAGCACCAGGCAGGGACCAACAAGTACCATATTTTAACGTCTTTTAGTATGACGCGGTCGGGGACATTTGGAATGGAGGGTAGTTCATCTGGTGGGTGGGTGGTGTCTGCAGTGTTGCAAGTTAGTATATCCAATGGGCTGGTGATACTTGAGGTGGCTTATTTGTAGACTGTGGTGTTTTTGGTGGGAGGGTGGCGTTTCCAATGGGACCGCAGAGCATCGGTTGGGTTGGTTTTGTTTCCCATAGTCGGATGTTACAGTATTTAATTGGATGGTGATATTTCTCTTTGGCTGGTGATACTTCTGGAGGTATTCTGGATGTTTGTGTTTCTGGTTGATGGTTTTTCTAGCGGTTGGTGTAAAGTTGCAAGACACAAATATGACAGCCTATGTGTAACTGAATATGTAAGGTAAACACTTGTCAACTTACGGGGTCATTGATTTGTGTTCACAGTACCAGGTTGTGATTCGTTCTTCCCACTGCTCTCGGCTCAGCTTGTGTTGATCATATACTCTGAAGAAGTACAAAAACAGTCATGCATTACACTATCTCAACATATATTACAATGCTGATCTTTATCACAACGTCTACACTATTAGACACAAGTTGTACCTAAGGACACCACATTCAAACCACTTCCCAAGTGTTCAAGGTCCAATTCAAATTGTTGCACTTATACAGTGATGGGTTGCAGTGTTGGGAATCGATTAAAATCTCATAATTGATGATTGGTTTATTAGAACCGATCAATCATTGAAAATAATTGGTTAGCTTCATTTATCACATGTTACTGGTTATGTTTGTTAATGCACAAAACATAAATAAAGAACATGTAGTTCTTTTGGGTGGGGGGTTTCAAATTGCACAAAATGCATTCGCAAATTTCACATCTTTAAAGGATGACTAGTATGTTAGGAACAAATTTCTTTAAGATAAATTCAATCATGACTTGGAACAAGCTTGTAGTCCTTATGAAATGTAACAGACAAAACCAACCTTGTCAAAAATATTGTTAATGCAAGTGTTCCAAAATTGTTTGTGTCCGACCATGAGAAAACATTATCGATTGCTTGGTAATTTAATCACTGCGACAATTCTTCGATTATTTCGATTAATCGGACCACCACTAATTGGTTGGAGATTGTACCAGTGTGCACTAATGCTGTTTTATAGTTCCTGTCAGTTTTGGTATGATACTGCCAAATCATCTGCTCATAAGGCAGACGCTCTATACACTAAGCCATGGTCTGCAGTTGTATTGCTTTCACTAGCTTCCTTGTTGCATAGGAATATGGTTATCTTCTTATTTATCACATGATTTATGGTTAGGTATTACTAATATACTGATCAAACAACATCATTCCAGACTTTAAAAGACTGAATTATGTTGTTTTATGAATAATCTTGCTAACTGTGGTTCGACAACTCACAGAAAACCTGATACAAATAGTAATCAGACAGAAAACTGCTGATGCGACAATAAACTTTTAGCTGATATTCAAACGGGAGAGTCAAAACATGCACCAACTGATTGTACCATTAGTATAACAATCTCAGTTTAATCTGTACACCACACATTTAACAAATCTCTAGCTATTGTTAAACCTGAACCAATAAATCCAGTCACTGATATTTGGAGCAACAAGCCATGCTTTAGACAGTGACATGCTATCAACTAAGTGGCATGATCCATTAAGTTGCCTATTAAAACCATCAATTCTAACCTAGATTACCCTCAGTGCACTCAAGCTGAGAAGGCCACAGAGCATATCAACGAACAGGTCTTACCTCTGGGGCAGTAATCTGTCATTGGAAAGGAACCCTGGTTTGTGAACGTCACTGCTGTAATCATGATACTTTGCTTGACAGCTATAGGAAGCTAGGAGGACTGCCGTTTCTGGTGGGCAGTAAATATCATCATTCAAGATGCCCTCTTTCACTTGAAGGTAAAACATTCTCTGGAACACAAAAAACAATCATACTTACAATCATTGCACTGATTAGATTTACTTCAGATTTATCTGGACTATGGAATAAATAGTTCTCCTGAAAACATAAAACTCAATTCCATGAACCCGGCTGTTTGAAGGCAACCTGATGCACGACACTATGGTGGCCATTTCAAATCACAATCTAGACCGAGCAATAAGAGACTTAAAGTGACAGTTTCATACTGATTAAAAATGTCCAAAGCTAGGATTTCACGATCATCACTATTTTAGCTCTTTTTACTGCTATTGCACAAACCATTAAAAACTCACAAAATAGACAAACACTAAGCGGTACATTATTGCAAATAATTCTACACATTTGGAACCAAAAAGAACCCACAAAAATGTAGTGGCTTATAAATTCCCAGGTGATGTTTGGGATTAAAGGAACTATGCATTAAATGAGATAATTATTTTAGTCAAGAATATCATATACAACTGTAGTAAGAAAGGCTTCATTCCAAATATTTCATACATCAAGTGACAATATTATGGTACCACAAAATATGTACACATTAATCTTGACTAGGAACCCTACTTCCTAAAACTATGGTCCAGTTTATACATGCTATTTAGAACCGTTGAGTAGGTAAGTTGTTTCGATGTACATGTAACAATGTTATTGACTCTGTACAATCATACTGAAGTATTATCAACCTTACACGTATGTATTCAAGAGTATACTTTTACACATGTCAACCTGTACGTATACCTGAAGAAAAAAAACGAAAAAAATACAAAAAATTAAAATTAAACATGTAGTGGCTTGTCACATGCCTCACATTTGAGTCAGTGAGTCAGTGAGTTGGGTTTTACGCCGCTTTTAGCAATATTCCAGCAATATCACGGCAGGGGACACCATAATTGGGCTTCACATTAGAACAATGACCAGTGTCAACTACTCAATCAACATACTGCATTACCTGTGTGATCTCCTGAATAAGTTCTTCTGATACATCTTCTGGGAAGAATTTTGCCCTGAATTTAAACTGTAGAGGTTGTTCTTTCTTAACATCCTGAGTTAGCACCTGGAAAACAAATAACTGGTGTTCATAGTCCATATTTTATGTGACATCAAAATGAGTGAGTGAGTGAGTTTAGTTTAACGCCGCTCTCCAGTTATATGGCGGCGGTCTGTAAATAATCGAGTCTGGACCAGACAATCCGGTGATCAACAGCATGAGTGTCGATCTACACAATTGGGAACCGATGACATGTGTCAACCAAGCCAGCAAGCCTTTATTTCAAATAAATAGACACACACACCCTTCAAGAAACACATACACTCTGATATTTAAAATATTTAAGACTCATTGGCTTAATAATCAAAACTGTATCACTTGCAGAAAGCAACTGATTACAAAACACATTCATATCAAAATGCTATCATCAGCTGAAGATCTGTAATTACAGTGTCTGTCTCTGATAAACACCAACCATGCAAGCATGACTTCACAAATAGCTTAATATAAACATTACAAACTCACCTTCTTATTCAACTTTAACCAAGTAATACAATTCTTATTATCTATGTACATAAGTCCGAAGAACCAAATCTCCCTCAGACCAATTGTTTTGACCACCTAGAAAGAAAAGAAAGTGAAACATTTACTACATTTCATATTACAAAATGTGTTTAGAACATCAATAACTAACTACACGAACTGTACCCCAAGTGCTCAAAGTCGTGATGGGGTGTCGTGATGAGGTGTCGTGATGGGGTGTAATGAGGGGTGATGTGTTTAACACTTTCAAAAAGAATTTCAGTCATACTTGGGTATTCATGCTTGTTGTTTAACATCGCGCTCGACAATACTTCAGCTATATCAGGGCAATTTGTCAATAGAGCTAGGACCAGACAAAAAAGACACGGTAAGCATCGATTTACTGAACTGGGCTTTGATGTCATGCATAAATTCAGTCAGCAAGCCTGACCACCTGATCCTGTTAACTGCCTCTGACAATAGGCCTGGCCCCGATTTCTCGAAACAAACTGAACTTTTTACTCAAATTTCAAACTGAGTTTGACAATTTGAAACAGCTGAATTTTAACTCAACTGCATTTTATAAATAAAAAATCCCAAACAACTTCCGTAATCTATCCTCAAAACTCAAATTGTCTACAAAGTTTGAGTTTGGTGTCGAATTCAGTTCATTTTGGGAAATGCATTTTCTAAAATTTGAGTAAAAACTCTTACTAAAGTCAAAACTCAGACTTAAGTTTGTTTCGACAAATCGGAGCCAGGTGTATCCTGGCATACAACTCTGCACAGAATTAATAATAATAATAATAATAATAAATATACACTTGTATAGCGCTTGTTTTCAATATAATCAACTCCTCAAAAGCGCTAGTGAGCAATGAACTGTCCTGGGAATACACAGTGTAACAGTAGCAGACTTTAAACAAATGTGTTTTCAGTAGTGATTTGAATGATTCAAACTCAGGGGCACTTCTTATTTCAAGTGGGAGGGAGTTCCATATCTGGGGGGCTGAGATTTCAAAACTTCTCTTGCCAAATGATGTACGAGCTGACAGAAGCTTCAAAAGACACTGGTTACAGGAACGTAGAGTTCTCTCAGCTTTGTACTCTTGGATGAGTTCAGAGATGTATGGAGGAGCATCGCGGTGGATAGCACAGAATGTCAGAGTCAGCACTTTAACTCTTTCAACACCAGAGGCTTTTTCTGCCATGACACCAAGTTCCCAGAGGCTCTGAGGTAATATCACCTTGTAAAAGATTATTGCTCTACATATCATACACCATTTGAAAGGTCTAATCCTACTGTTTATAAATATGAAATTTATTTTTGATCATATTATTCAAATAATCCAACCACAACGTAATTAATTTAATTTTTAATGAAAATGCAAGCTTAAAAATTTACAATGATAAACCACGAAGGGAGCAAAAAATGCGGTAAGTTTTTCCATTTGTAATATGTCATAATATCCTCATACCTTTTTCTTCTATATTTTCATTTTTACGTAATCGAAAAATTATTTTTAAAAAGATTTCTCAAATAATATGTATGGTCGTCTATTTCCCGATATCAGTGACTTTCCGCTCAGCGGGAAATACGTCGGTTTTTGAAGCTTCGTATGAATAACATGTGAGGCAATTCGTTTGATGGCGGGTATCGTTTGAAAGCTCTGAACATCAATGTCACTGTTCCCTTGCCAAGAGTATTTTCACAGTTGTAAGAAGCGATTTTATTGGATAAAAATTGGTTTCTAATGACGCTTTATCGCCACAGTCTGATATAAGGATTGTGATTGGTCAAAATTGTACACGTGACCTAAGGCAGCCGATCACATTACAGCAATGGATAACGTCCTCGTAAACGAAAACTAATGATTCAGGCGAAAGTTTTGGGTAAAATCACGCTATTCTGAACGTGTTGCGCAATAAATCACCACCTATACGCATATTATGGAACTTAGTGGATGTATCGTGCTAGGTTATGACCTGTGACAAAAATGCTTGATGCATATATTTTAGCATTAAACATCATGTCCGAGCATGAAGTTCGAGGCGACGAAAGCCAAGATGTCACTTGAATTACATTACACGATCGCTCAAAAAGATGGAAATAGCAAGTTATAATATACGTTTGACAACTTTTATGAGTACGGTTGTGGATTTTAGTCTTCAGTTTATTCAGGTTGTTTAATTATTTTCTCGAAACATCGTTACTTTGCTCTTTGACAACTTTGCCGTGGACCCTTGCCGAAGCATGTGTCTGAGAATTGTTTATTTCAATAACATTGCGAAAAAAAGTTTATAATTCTAATCCGGTCGATAATATATGGTCATTTGAAATTTAATGAGTGTTTTCAGACATTGTGAAAAGTGATAGATTTGATAAAAGAATCATATGTTAGTTAGGTTCCTAAAATTATAGATCATTTTGATGTGACTACTGCCTGGCCAGGTTTCCGGCCTACGGTGTCTGGGGACTCGTGATGTCTTGGCCGGTTTTCCGGCCTACGGTGTTGAATGGGTTAAACTTGATTCTGTCCTCAACTTTGAGCCAGTGGAGATTTTTCAGGATTGGGGTGATATGTACTGATCTTCTGGTTCTTTTGATTACAGCTCTAATCAGCATCATTGATTAAAACACCTGCAGTGCAACAGGTGCATTATTGTTATGTTTGTTTCTTATTTCCGCATAATCAGCAATATGACTGGGATAGTCTTGTAAGCAATTTTGGATCAGTGAGTTAGTTTAAGTACTCTAGTACTTTTGTTGGGTTGAGACCCATCTGGGATTCGAACCCACACCCTCAGAGTCAGGCACCTAATCGCCAACACACAAAGTCAGCAGCCTAATCCGCTCAGCCACCGCGACTTCCACAATCCTGAATGGGAAGTACTAGAATTTGTACTTTACTAAGAAAGTGTAATCCCAAATATAACGTTACATTTGATCACTTTCTAAATGGCATTGTGTTAACATAAGTCACAGAGTCCATTACCTGGTGCAATAAGTATTGGTAGAGGTTCTGATGTGTAGGGAAAAACCAAAACCATTTATGCTTTGTATTACATATAACAAATGACAACACAGGCAACAGGTGAACTCATGTGTTTTGTGACGAGTATTCAACTCTTATCGCCACAATGATGCAGGTAAGAGATTTACCACTTGGAGGAAAAACCCATTAGTTCTGCTATGGTGCGAACAAAGCTTGAAACATAATAGATGAGAGGGAGCCATGTTTCATTACTTTACAACACCTGTGACAACTCATACATGATATTGCCTACGCCACCATTAATTGTCTGCCATTCGGCCTAGTTTGGGTTTTTTGACAGAAAGAAAACAACTCCTACCTGGTCAAATAACTGTTTGCCAGTTGTGTTTGGCTGGATCGCGAACTCCAGTTCTGCGTCCATAGTGACAACACGGACATTGACCTGCAAATACAATATGTGCAACATCACTGACTTGTTGTAACACTGAGTACTCAAACATTCATTCTCAAAATATCAAAAGAATCGTTCACATCTGCATATATTGGTATGAACTTCAACCTTTTCTCAACATTTTGAACATGACAGACACATGAATGCATCTAATACATTACAAGAGATAGAAATGAATGAAGGTGCTAATTGAATAAGTTCTTTAGAATGCAATTGGGGTAACAAATACTTTTGATCAATGATATTTCACGTTCATACAAACTGTCTTATATTCTTGTAATCAATACTGCCCTATACTCAATGTCATTATAATACTGAATAACAGTTGAATCAAGCAGAACACTTTCAACTCAACAGCTATCAAGAAAACACTGGTTACGGTCTGGATCCAGAAGTTGCTGTCTATTAATCTCATTCTATCCACTCACAACATAACATTTTACCATGCCCTGTATAATATCCAATAGTATCCAAGCACTCTTTAACCTGCCATTAGAATTGAAACCATGTCATTTGCACAAGGAACTTCTAAGCTCACTACTACATTTTCAGTGTTTGAAAGAAAGTATGACACTATGGGTCCATGACATTAACTTACGGTAAAATCTAAAGATTTATTCAAGCACCATAGATGCCCTTAAATAGCTTCATCAATTTCTGGGTTTAACTAAAAACCATCTGATCCAATGGTACACATCCATGCATACATAATCATATTCTGTGGACGTGAATGGATTAGAACTCACTTAAAAATCACATAAAAACTTATTTCACACTCCCATACAGATTCTCAATGATGCCTCAAGTCACGGCAATGTGTTTGAGCAATATCCTCATTAAATCCATGCTCGTTATTGGAGAGGACCATCAAACTCAACTTGAGGGTCTCTGGACCACCATTATCGCATGTGACATGTTCTGATTGAAGAACAATAAAACAACCTACTTATCAGCTCTTTCAATAAAACTCGCTTAACACTATACATTTGAATTTGAAGATTGATTGACAATGTCATTTTCATTAATTATTCAGGATGCAATAGGCTCCAGGAAGCAGGTGATGAAGGAGCCAATGGCATGCACATGAACGCTCAAGACTGGGTCACCTCGACCTTAACTAGATCTCATTAGAGGTGAGAGCTGATCATGATATGTAAACAGAGTTGTCTGGAATTGCTGTGTGTAACACGATGGCAACTAAGGATCACTAGCCATGTAAGACTTCTAGTAATAACACTGGTTCACACACACTTAAAAAATTGCAAACATTACATCAAGGAAAGAATGGGGCAATTCTATTGATCAAATTAAGGGAATGTCTGTGAACGACAACCAGCTCAATGACTCTTTCTCATGCACTCAACTTGAAAGGCTGCTGACACATTTTCAGAATTATATTCACAGCAGCAGATTTGAGTATGTGGTGTCTTGTGGAAAATGAATTAGGCATGTGCCAAGATATTAACAAGGTTCCATTTACAATCACATAAATCTGACCCATATTTCATTCAACAAATGTTACAGGCTGGTTTTATAATATACTGGTTTATTCACAGTCAAACATCTTTTAGAGAGACTTAAGCCTTTGCAAATGGCAGGCCTGCTTTTGAAGGCAGAGGGAGCCAGAAGCAAGCTCTTGTTTCAAATGTTCATTGTTAGAGCTATTCAAATCACGGTCATGTGATGACTCATGAACGTCAGCTCAGCTGCTAGAACTTTCAGTTTGAAAGTTCAAACAATCACCCGTCCCCGACTCAAACTGATATAACTATATTCTTTCTCCAAATTAAGGAAATGAGGTCACATTAGTTTAATTCAATAATGTGTGTATAAATTGTCAAACCGGGATGGTTTGTTTCACAAACTGTTGCAGCTAGACAGATGGTCACTCCCTATGTTTACATAAGGCAACTAGGCCACACAAGAGGGAGGTATTTATTCTGACTCTGGGTTAGCCATGTTTACATCCTTAGAATTCAAAGATACATTCTTATCTTTACAGAGCTTTTCTTTCTTTAACCTTTTTCAAAATACATAGGTATTTCCAAAACATACATGCATTCTTTTAAAAATAAGCAAGGAGTCAAAGGGTTTGGATCACTACCCTAACATAATGGTTTAAGAAGGGTATGTAGATTCAAATACTATGAAACCAAACCTCAAAGTCCCCCTATTAGTATTACATTCAAACGAGACTTTTTTCTGAGCATTTGGACAAACAGTAATCAATCATGATCACAGGGAAATACAGGAGCATTACACATGCATGAAAATTGACTGCACTCATGCGTTTTTTCCTGAGAATAAGTAAACCAGCGAAAATAACTTATTTAATGCATATCCACTACTCAATATGTACTGAACTGCATAACAAAACTTAAATGAATGTACAACAATGCTAAAACATGTGGAGTAGCTTCAATTTTCATCATGCAATTAAATATATTAACAATCCAAAATACAATAAATTAACCCCACAACACGCCAGTCTCGGTTATAATCAACACAAACTTCCCTTCCAAACTATCTAAAACCAGTGTAAATATTTAAAAGAGTACTTACCGGCTTCGGCATTTTGATTGTATACCCTCAGCCGCCGTCTAAAACCAAAGAGTGTTAGAGATCCCCCTAGAAACCAGATTGGTGTTGAAATCCCTGCAAAAGAAGAGTGAACTGTTGGAGTGGTACTTCAAGCTAGACATACAAAGGGTGTCAGCTCATTCCTCCCCCTCGATACACTACAACAGTGACATCATCCTGTGGTGTCCATGTAGACATGAGCATGGGTGTGGCCCTGCTATATATATATACTGCTGTTCGTAAAACACACACGAGACCCACCTCAAATTGCATCATTAATCAACTCACAATGGTAATGTTTCATGGGTGGTGTTATCTTGATAAATCTGTCAGTGAAAAGGGGGTGGGATCAAGCATATGATAGCTGTTACCAGTCATTGCTAGATTCCCGAGAAATAGGTTTCTGTAGGCTAGTAGAATGGGTTTTATGTTTTGTTACTCTGTACTAACACACGAATTGAATTCATTTCGGTATGCTCAGAATAGACAGATTATACGAACCCCATGAAAGGGTCATAACATACGATATCAGCTCTGAATGGACACTTTTGCATTCAAGTTGCAATTTGCAATATATTTTCAAACCACTGTCAAACACTTTCAAACTCCTGCTGATGAACTATGTTTTATAATTTAGATGACTGGTCCTGCAACATCTATCTATCGAACTTTGAATCTTGAATATGTACTCCAGGAAAATAACACCACTACTATGCTTATTGAAAAAATGTATTTCCTTTAGTTTGATTTTTACACTTCGTACATTCATGTAACCAATAGGTAAGTAACACTTTGTAATTTCATCCCTAAATACAAATTTAGTTCCCCGAAGAGATCACAATCAATGTTCAAAATGTTGAACGCTGTGCTGTCAAATGTGTTAGAGTCATACAAGGAACAAACGTTGAGACGACAGCGAAATGGCTTTGCTAGCAAAAATCATTCAAGCATAAAATAGGTCATTCAAAAAAGGATCCAGTAGGGGTGTGTCCACCCTCTCCAAAGGTAGTCCTCATCTACATACCTTACGTTTCCTAACAAAAATCTCTACAGGTATGTTCCTTAATGAACTTGGTGGAAAGTAAAAAATCCTGAGACGCTGGAGGATGGGCAAAGTCTTTAAATAGGCCTGGTTTTATTGAACTATCCCCTAAAAGAAATGTCTTTTCATTATTTCTAAAAATAACACTCAAACCACGATGCGTGTTCCGGAAGAAATTAAGGTCCATATCTCTCTACTGCGCAAGGAAGGGATTGTATCGAATATTTCAACGGGTTAGGAGCAGCCTAGAAAAAAACACACACAAAAATCGGCAGCTTTAACAACTTATTTGCGCCATAAGCCACTCGGCTCAAATTCTGTGTCGCCTCCCTAGAAAATCTCTCACACAATCGTGTGACACGGTCTGGTGGGGGGAGAGTGAGCGACACCCCCGCCTTAGCTCCAACGGTCGAGCGCTCTAAAAGAGTAATCCGAATAAGTAAAATAAATCCAAAACGAACAGTCAAACACCGCACAGCACAATTTAAACTTTCTGGTTACATCCATGTGCGCGAACACACCTCAAATCACAAGTTATAACGAGTGACAGCCTTGCCAAGTATCCAGCAGAAAAAAACTAAGCTGTGCACATCGTCAGCAATATTCGAGCATATTCCACACTTGTATCGCAAGAAAGAGTGATGATAATCACCGTACTGCAACTTGTGAGGCCGATTTCAACTCACCCTGGAACTGTCAATGCTGAATAGCCTAGTTTTGTAAAGCACCGGTTCGCAATATGGCCGTCATAGGGTGGGGACCGATGTCAATCAATAGCTAGACCCCTCTACGACGTAATGCCTCGTTCTGATTCACGCACCTTGACTTCCGCCGGAGGTAGACGACGCCCCGCTCGAGGTTTTTAAAGGTCTAGTCACTACATAATATTAAAGTTTCACAATATTTTCAATAATGAGTGAAATTTCATTGAGCTCTTATATGATTTCATCAGAAAAGAAAATACAGGTTACAGATACAAAAACAAAAAGTAGCCAGGATTATAGGAGGTTGGGATGTTTATTTAGCTCATAAGCTACTTAAAGGCTAAATAAGCTATCAGTGACAATATTTACTTAATAGCATACTGGGTAGTGATTTCGTGTGACGTGATCTCTAATGCTTTTACACATGTGGACTTGGTGAACATGTAATAAGCAGGCTTTGTATTATAGTGGCTGTTTATTTTCGTTGATGATATTATATTTACATATTATTCTAACCGTATAATCCTTTCTGGTATTAATCAACAATATTGCAGTGAAAAGTACCACTCATGTCAATTAATATTTTCAGAATATTAATACAATAAAATATAAAATGCTCGTGCGAATATATATGTTGTAATATACATGTATTGTCATAAATTATGTTATCATTACACTGGATTAGACATAAACAAATGTAAGTGATTCAACAATTCAGTTATCAGTATTCCACGAACGAAACACCCAGCTTGTGGTCAATGAACTGAAAGTATTACAAGTATAAGCATAATAATTAAGCTACTAATTATTGAAAAGGCATGCTGCATGAGTGTCACGACCGGGCATATGTAATTGAATTATATGCTGGGAATGTCACGATATATGTGTCTTATTATTGACTAAGTTATTAGTTATTGTTTCATTCAGGGTCGGGTTTTCCTGCGTGCCAGTACCACATTGGGACTGCTCGCGAATAGCTGCAAAACGTTAAGTAATACACTTTCACTCACTCACTCGCGAGTAGCTGCAAAACGTTAAGTAATACTCTTTCACTCACTCACTCACGAATAGCTGCAAAACGTTAAGTAATACTCTTTCACTCACTCACTCACGAATAGCTGCAAAACGTTAAGAAATACTCTTTCACTCACTCACTCACGAATAGCTGCAAAACGTTCACTTTCACTCACTCACTCACGAATAGCTGCAAAACGTTAAGTAATACTCTTTCACTCACTCACTCACGAATAGCTGCAAAACGTTAAGAAATACTCTTTCACTCACTCACTCACGAATAGCTGCAAAACTTATAAATGCGGCGTTAAGTAATGCTCACTCACTCACTCACTCACACAACATCTATGTCTTACGGTGCAGCATTACATGTTGATAACGTGCAAAGTGATAAGTATCGGACACAGCATTTAACCGGAATAGTGAGGGAGTGTTATCTATCGCAGCAGTCAGCGTTATTCCGTATCTATCACGACTGTTAATAACTGAGTCGTTACCTGGCAAACGAATGGTTGACATAAGGAGCAATTATGTATGAAATACACAATAAACCAAGTCAAACACTGCGAACACCGATGTGAAGGTGGGTCGGAGGTGGCCATGGGTTAATATTCCAGTCTGTAATCCTTCGTGGTTAGAACAGAATCTTCCATAATGAATTTACCCCCGGAAAATGACCAAACACTCAAAACACTAAAACACAAGCGTTATCAAAATTTGTTTGGGAGGCATTTTAGAACCAAGTTCTATGGATATTTCACTCATTGCAATGCAGAAGTTGACTGCACTCCCCTACACACACACGCACGCACACACAGTTTTCAAAACGTCAGGTTTGACACCTTTAAACATTGATGAAAACTTTACTTTGCCCGCAAGTTAACTAAATTTTCTAGAACAATATTCACATGATGTCCAAAAACATTAAATTTAAACATATGCTAATTTTATCTTCATGTCATAGTTTTGCCCCATCATATTGTTTTCCCTCCAGTACATTATAAATAAGCCCCATAAATTACAAGTCTTTGATCATCCAGCCATACGTTGTACATTTCAACAATGGCGTTCTTCGTCACAGTTACCTATTGTTTCTACAATAATGCCGAACAATAGACATAAGTATATTCATCGTCACGCCTCTAGGTCAAGTGTCCAGTTACGTCCTTCAGATGTTGGTCAGCCAGTGTCACCTGTACAGGTAGATCCCGTACCTGACAAAACGTCACAACGTTACACTATCCGTGCTCATTGCTCTCCCAGCCAGCTGTCAATTACGTGTATAACTCACGTCAGTCTGACAAGCGATCAATCATTATCATTATGTGTCAATTTCAGAAGTACATAACATTACCTTCAATGACTATGGGCAAATATTTGCTGTAACTGCCGAACGGCTTAAGCACATTTCTTTGTTGAAATTAACATGACTGTTATTCTTAATGGATGGTACATGTCTGCATTAATAAAGTAATGTGCTGTATCTGCTTTTCCATTATCAAAGTCATACGTAGCTTTACGCCTGAGGCCACAGGCCCATAGGACATTAAAGTTGTAAAATAAACAAACATGTTTTACAAAAGCATCATATAAACACTTGTCCCAAAATTGAATAGATATGCATACTGATATATATGTACAAAGCACATTAATAAATATAACCTTTTACTACTATTACAGTTATTTGCGTTGTGTACCATAAAGTTTAAAAGCAATATATATATATTTCCTAAGATTTAAAACAGTTTAAGACAATTTGAGTTCATCAAACCCATAGGTATATGAGTATACAGAAAGCTTATTGTATATCTTGACCCTGGAGAATATTCATTTAAATGTCGGATCAGTGATTAAGCATACTTGGCTTTTTGTCATCAGCCCAATATTTCATGCAGTTCTTGGTATTCAACAATTAGAATACTTCCAGTTATTTTAATATACAGACCTAACATGTGTTACTGTAGAAAGTATGCTGTTACTTAGTCTGTCATACAGACCCTGAAACAAATATATCCAAGAGAATCCATGCAAGTCTAGAATCTGTGACAAGTCTAGATTTCCACAGTTTCAAGAAAAGAAGAAAGTCTCTGGTCTCCTTTTCATTATATTTTATGTTGATAATTTAGGAACTTTTTTTCTGTAAAATATGTTCATTTCAGAGACTTGTTGTTAGTCTAGCTGTTCTTGCGACAGCTCGTTCAGTCCAACGATTTGCCAAATCATCGATAAATCGTGAGGACACGAATAAATAAATCGAGAGGGTATTTTGGGGAGAAAATGAACTTTAACAAATATAACAATAAAAAATTCTGGAGAAAACATACATCCTGAAAGGATGTAGTATTTTGCCATAAAACGCGAAAAAATCCCTGAATTTTACAAATTACTAAATCCCCCAAGGACAGAGGGCGGGGGTACGCATAATACTTGACTGCGTACCATACTCAAGAAAATACGACAATGACGCAAGGTGTATTAAAATGTTTTTACAGCGTTTCTAGGAGTTTTGTTTGATGTTTAAAAGACTTTGTCATGACACGTAACGTTTGTTTCTGTACCGTACTCAGACTTTACCATCGAGATAACACTTTATGTCTGACTGTATGGTAACTGTGCTGATGGCGTGGATGATAACCCTGGCGTTGCTGTCATCAGTGGTACTTTAATACACTCAAGTACCACTACATTAGCATGCAGCGATGTAACTATGATATCACCCTCGCCCGATAAGCCCGGGGCTCCACGGCCAGTAAAGCATTACCCCCATGGGCTAAATATGACCGGTTCGACATAATAATGCCCGAAGGCCTGTAGGACATCGGATCTTAAACGTGCGATTCTGCGATTTGGTAATAGCAAGGCAAACGTTCATTGAATACATTCTTTTTCGAAGATGAATACTTATAATAATGAGGAGGAGGAACATTGTGGTGGTGATGGTTGCGATGATGATGATGATGATGATAATATAGAAGGTGTTGATAAATCGGAACCTAAACGTGCAATTTGGCGATTTGGTAATAGCAAGGCAAACATGCATTGAATATGTTCTAATTCGAAGTGGTGTCCAAGATTAATAATACTGACTGAGTATGGTTTTACGCCGCGTTTAGCAATATTCCAGCAATAACACGGCGGGGGTCACCAGAAATAAGCTTAACACATTGTGCCCATGTGGGGAATCGAACCCTGGTCTTCAGCGTGACGAGCGAGGTGGTGATGGTTGTGATGATGATGATGATGATGATAACAAAAACGGTGTTAACAAAAATGTATAATTTAAAAATAATATAAGAGTTCATCATAACGCGGGGACGTGGATGCTCATGCTGTTATTGACCGGTGTGCATGATCTGGACGCTATTATTTGACACTAGATAATTATCAACATATAATACATGCTTTGGGTTGGTTTTCTGTCATCACAGGGACAAATAATCTACAATGATGCCCATACTTGTCAAAAAGGTTTCGATTTTAATCTAAATGAAGACGACCTAACAAACAGTTGTATTTGTTTTATCTGTGTTTTCTTGCATTGGATCGCCTGTCGTATATAAGAGCTGAACAGAATGGGAATCAACATTGCCGTACATTGATGACGTGTGTTATTACTCATGATATTAACCAGTAGTTTGCTTGGTTTAAGTGCAGGTTTGACCATGAACACGAACAGGAGAATACGTAATCTTGTCCTAGTACATTGATGACGTGTGTTGATGCTCATGATATTAACCAGTAGTTTGCTTGGTTTAAGTGCAGGTTTGACCATGAACACGAACAGGAGAATACGTAATCTTGTCATAGTACATTGATGACGTGTGTTGATGCTCATGATATCGACCAGTAGTTTGCTTCATCTAAATGCAAGTATGATCACCAACACGATTGCGTAAGCTTATCCGCACACGCACACGTACACGCACACGCACACGCACACGCACACGGGCACGCACAGTAGTGCAGATGCCGTTAAGAGCTCTACGGTGGTAACCCGTGAAGATCCGGGTTAGAATATTGATCTTCAGTAACCCATGCTTGTCGTAAGAGGCGACTAACGGGATCGGATGGACAGGCTCGCTGACTTGGTTGACATGGTTGACACATGTCATCGGTTCTCAATTGCGTAGATCGATGCTCATGCTGTTGATCACTAGATTGTCTGGTCCAGACTCGATTATTTACAGACCGCCACCATATAGCGTGAATATTGCTGAGTGCGGCGTAAAACTAAACTCACTCACTCTACGGTGGTACGTTTATCCTGTTACACAGTAGCAATGTAAAGTTAAACCCTCTACATGACTACAAGGGTCGCAATAACCTTCCAGGACGTGAAATGAACACCCCTGCTTTACGTTTCCTTGTTACATAAAACTAGGGTGAGGTCATTGTATACACGACTATTTATAACGGTCTACAGTAGGCTCCTGACTACTTAATATGTTGACAATTGTTCGTTTTCTCCCCTTTTGAACCTCCACATCCTCCTCACTTTGGGTTGTCCTCTCACAAGATGACACGTGGTGATATAACACATAACTCGTAGTGCTATAACGACTGACACGTAGTGGTATAACAGCTGACACGTAGTGGTATAACGACAGACACGTAGTGCTATTACGACTGACACGTAGTGCTATAACGACTGACACGTAGTGCTATTACGACTGACACGTAGTGCTATAACGACTGACACGTAGTGGTATTACAGCTGACACGTAGTGGTATAACGACAGACACGTAGTGCTATAACGACTGACACGTAGTGCTATAACGACTGACACGTAGTGGTATAACAGCTGACACGTAGTGGTATAAGGACTGACACGTAGTGCTATACCCACCGACACGTAGTGGTATGACGACTTACACGTAGTGCTATAACAACTGACACGTAGTGCTATGACGACTGACACGTAGTGCTATAACGACTTACACGTAGTGGTATAACAGCCGACACGTAGTTCTATAACAACTGACACGTAGTGGTATAACAGCTGACACGTAGTTCTATAACGACTGACACGTAGTTCTATAACGACTGACACGTAGTGCTATAACGACTGACACGTAGTGATATAACGACTGACACGTAGTGCTATAACGACTGACACGTAGTGGTATAACGACTGACACGTAGTGCTATAACGACTGACACGTAGTGGTATAACAGCTGACACGTAGTGGTATAACGACTGACACGTATATAACGACTGACACGTAGTGGTATAACGACTGACACGTAGTGGTATAAACTGACACGTAGTGGTATAACAGCTGACACGTAGTGGTATAACAGCTGACACGTAGTGGTATAACGACTGACACGTAGTGGTATAACGACTGACACGTAGTGGTATAACGACTGACACGTAGTGCTATAACGACTCTCACGTAGTGACATAACGACTGACACGTAGTGCTATAACAGCTGACACGTAGTGGTATAACAGCTGACACGTAGTGGTATAACAGCTGACACGTAGTGGTATAACGATTGACACGTAGTGGTATAACGATTGACACGTAGTGGTATAACGACTGACACGTAGTGGTATAACAGCTGACCCGTAGTGGTATAACAGCTGACACGTAGTGGTATAACGACTGACACGTAGTGCTATAACGACTGACACGTAGTGGTATAACGACTGACACGTAGTGCTATAACGACTGACACGTAGTGCTATAACGACTGACACGTAGTGGTATAACAGCTGACACGTAGTGTATAACAGCTGACACGTAGTGCTATAACGACTGACACGTAGTGCTATAACGACTGACACGTAGTGCTATAACGACTGACACGTAGTGCTATAACGACTGACATGTAGTGCTATAACAGCTGACACGTAGTGGTATAACGACTGACACGTAGTGGTATAACGACTGACACGTAGTGCTATAACGACTGACACGTAGTGGTATAACAGCTGACACGTAGTGGTATAACGACTGACACGTAGTGGTATAACGACTGACACGTAGTGGTATAACAACTGACACGTAGTGCTATAACGACTGACACGTAGTGCTATAACGACTGACACGTAGTGCTATAACGACTGACATGTAGTGCTATAACAGCTGACACGTAGTGGTATAACAGCTGACACGTAGTGGTTTAACGACTGACACGTAGTGCTATAACAACTGACACGTAGTAGTATAACTGATTACATGTAATGCTATAGCTGACAACAGCTAGTGATCTAAGTAATATTTTTGTATTTTGTTTGTGTAGTTATTAAGTTATATGTTTATAAGTTATTCGAGTGGACGATGTCGAACGTTACCTGAAAGACTAGAATGCCTGCACGAGCACATGACGTTTTTGTCTATGGGAAAACCCAAGACACGTTAAATATAGTACTAAAATATACAAATCATTGTGTGATTAACCAGCAATTGGAAAGAGCGTTTGATGACTATCTTCAAGGGAAATGAACACAGCCTGTCTACACCCAGTCTGCCCAGTAAGCCCTAAAAACTGTATAAACCTACACACAGTCATTAATAACATACCTGGCGCAGGGCGTTTTTCTAATCATTACAACACAAAACACTTCCTCATACCGACAGCGCAAAGGTGTGTATGCTACCTTTACGATGTATGCATAGAAAATGAATAAGCCTTCAACTTGTGTCCTTAAAAGGCAAACTCTCCAATACTATTGTCCTCACAACATATCATCGGTGTGTGTCCCGTACACGTCATCTCATGCGTAGACACTGACACTGTGAGAAGGTGAACACTCGAACTCAACTCTTCTGTTGAGGATTTCGTCTGTAATTTCAGGCTTCATGAATTTGTCAATGCAGGTATTTTTAATAAATCTAATCATTTTTAACATGTCTGTTTTCTAAATTGTAATTCAATTAGGGATTTGGTTACACCAGCTTTGACATCATTTGAACTCAAGCAATATTACGATAAAATTACAATTAATTGTTTGATTAAAAATAGTAAAACATAATCATTAGTTTCGTGGAAAATAGTGTAAGGAATTCTGATAGAAAGTGGTATAAAGCTTACAAGTGTATTCAAAATACATATGCAAACATAGTCATATAAAAAGGCAAATGGTATTCATTCTGTCATGGACGTAATACGAATTCTATCGATCGAAATCTAAACTGCAAAAATCTGAATCGATTTGAAGGTCAAGTCAATTGATAAATATTTCAAATGTATGTAAATATGATTTGCCATGTTACACAAGCATGTTCTGACCCAGAGAGGAACACTCAAAGTGTTCCCATAGTTGCACATGACCCATGACAATTAACCGACACTTGTAAAGTATAGCTGACAGCGAGCGTTAACATCAAGGGACCAGGACAAGACGAACTCAACAAGATTGTATACTACCGAAAATCCACCGGGGACAAGTATATGAAAATAGGCTATCTAAACAGGGAATATGTAAATAAATAAACAGGCAAAGCCTACAAAGCGTGTACATAGACATACGCAGCTTTACCGCTCAGGTGACAAGTTTGTAGGTAAAGCTAGCAGCTCGGGGTGATCCCCATGCACAGGCAAACACTGCGACCGGTAACACAATCAGCCTGAGACCCCCGATTACCTGACGAGTGTATGGCCAAGCACGGAGCAGGTAGTTGCTGTACCCACGGTGATGATCCCCGAGGTTACATGACCCCTTCCCCCTTAGCCTCCCTTCCCACCACCCCTCCCTGACCTTCAGCGTCACCCAGGGAAGTGTCGCAGCTTGTTACAATGTGCTGACCCGACATTCGTGCAATGTATGGGTACAATGTGTGAAGCCCATTTCTGGTGTCCCCCGCCGTGATATTGCTGGAATGTTGTGAAAAGCGGCGTAAAACTAAACTCAACCGCTCACTCATGCAATGTAACGGTGAGGTGAGGTGAAATTGGGTTTAACGTCGTGCTGGAGAATATTTCGCTCATATGACGACGTGCATGCATGTGTATGTGTAGGTGCGGCTGCTTGTACTAGCCCAGACTTAAGCTGGTTTTATAGTGCTAGCTCACTGAGATACCATGCCGCAGTGAAGCATGAATACCCCACTCAGACACATTATACTGACTCCGAGCCGACCAGTCCTTGTTGTACCCATTAATGCCGAGCGCTAGGCAGGGACCAACAAGTACCATATTTTAACGTCTTTTGGTGCAATGTAACGGTGAAGTGCTGACTGTAAACTAATGCTTAGTGTCTGAATATATAGTCTTTTGATAGAAACAAATAAAAAAAAATTAAATTGAAAAGGAGACCCAGTGAGAAGGGAGATTCAAAACCTGAGGAAATCTAGACTTGCTTCATTTAGGTCTCTAGTATTACAGGTAGGGCTTGGCAGAGGGGAGAAATACTGTGGTTGTGGAGACTGTGCGACAGAATTATGAGTCAACGAGTGAGTGAGTGTAGTTTTACGCCGCACTCAGCAATATTCCAGCTATATTGCAGCGGTCTGTAAATAATCGAGTCTGGACCAGACAATCCAGTGATCAACAGTATGGGCATCGATCTGCGCATTTGGGAACCGATGACATGTGTCAACCAAGCCAGCGAGCCTGACCACCCGATCCCGTTAGTCGCCTATTACGACAAGCATGGGTTACTGAAGATCAATATTCTAACCCGGACCTTCATTGGGTTATGAGTCAACGAATGTTTCAGTACCATCTTTCATGGTTTCTCTGAGAAAATAGAGTTCCGCTTGAAATCCCAATCGATGTTACTAAAGTTTTCTCATAATTTCATTGTGTTGCATTTTGTAAGCATTTTATTGGTTTTTATTGCATTGGAATTTGCTGAAGGATATATTTACATTTTCAATTGACCGTTGGTACATTTAAAAACGGAGCATTAGTGAAGTTATAGTCTGTTTGCAGTTAAAACGTACCGATGAATTTCACTCTAAATATAAAAACATTATGTTAAATTGAATAAAGTGAAATTAATCATGACTGCAAATCCTCATAATTTTACGTTGCCAATTGAAAATTTATATCTCAGAATTTTATTCAACTTAGGCTAAAAGTTGTTTAACAAACGATAATAGATTCAAATCGCACATTCTTCAACAAACGTACGGTACAAGAAAAAAAACAAGAAAATGCTTACAATTAAATAAAGTACAGTAAAATGAAATTGTATGTGTATATGGTTCAAATAAAACAAATCAAAATGGGTGAATAAGTACTTCACAGTAATGCATCCGACCTTATTAAATATGTCAGTAATGAAAAAATATATAGAAACAAAAATATTCACTCGTATGGCGTTTTCACTTCAATGAGCTAACATGTATGACCAATGACGCGAGGCTCACCAATGTGAAGTAAACGAACTCGAATGTCGGGCTCGTTAGAGCAATAGAATATGCATAACTTGCAAAGTCATATAAACTATACGTCCGTTGAGGTTACAGTGATATTGTGTACAGAGGTGACTTGTCAAGTCTGCAACTCGAACCGTGACCACACTATCGCTCCTTGATGGCTCGGATCAGAGAATGGGTGTCTTTCTAAAGACGGCTATGCATGGACGTGGTCTACACAATGAAGCATTTCATTCATATGGCGCGTCTACTACACAGATATATAGCCATTAAGAGAGCCATATATGGATACAACTGCGCTGACACGGGTGTGTGGGTGTTTATTAGTGGTGGTCCGATTAATTGAAATAATCGAAGATTGGTCGCAGTGACTAAACGACCAAGCAATCGATCATGATTTCTCATAATCGAACACAAACAATTCTGGAACACTTGTTTTCATCAACAATATTTTTCACAAGGTTGGTTTTATCTATTACATTTCATAAGCACTACAAGCTTGTTCCAAGTCGTGATTGAATTCATCTTAAAGACACCAAGAAATTTATGTTCCTAACATACTAGTCATCCTTTAAAGATGTGAAATTTTGCCAAAAACGCCCCCAAAATAACCATGTTTTTTTCCTTATTTTTGTGTGCATTAACAAATTTCATAAATGACGCTAACCAATTATTTTCGATGATTGATCGGTGGTAATGAACCAATCATCAATTATGAGATTTTAACCAATTCCCAACACTAGTGTTTATATATGTATTCGATGGTATACAGCATTTTACCTATACGAGCTGTTCATACATATATATAAAAACTGCATCTTGCTTAACGTACAACACACTGATCTAGTTGAGACAGACTCGCTGTTTGATGCTATATATGTTTTGGTCTGTTTTGCAATATACTTAGGCTTTTGGAATTAATGCTGGTTTATGCCACTGACGTTTTTTTAAGTTCTACCATGGATGGTTTCTACTAATAGAGTAGTGGTTGACAACATGCTACATCGTGGTGAAGGCAGATGGGGTCTAGTCTTGGCCTATTGGAAATATGAGCTATCCTAGTCTTGGCCTATTGGAAATGTGATCGACCCTAGTCTCGGCCTATTGGAAATATGAGCTATCCTAGTCTTGGCCTATTGGAAATATGAGCCATCCTAGTCTTGGCCTATTGGAAATATGAGAAATATGAGCTATCCTAATCTTGGCCTATTGGAAATATGAGCTATCCTAGTCTTGGCCTATTGGAAATATGAGCTATCCTAGTCTTGGCCTATTGGAAATATGAGCTATCCTAGTCTTGGCCTATTGGAAATATGAGCTATCCTAGTCTTGGCCTATTGGAAATATGAGCTATCCTAGTCTTGGCCTATTGCAAATATGATCTACCCTAGTTTTGATCTACTGGAAATATGATTTACCCTTCTCTTGGCCAATTGAAAACAAGAGCTATCCTATGGAAAAACATTGTAAACAGTACGAGATAGCAACTCCCTAAGATTGACCTATTTGAAATGAGACCTACCCAAGTCTATTGAAAATAGAAGGAAACCTCGTCTTGATTGAGAAGCTTTCAGGTGAGCTACAGTGACAGTATTCACACGGTATTGTAAACATCAGCATATTAAACATCTCCCAATATCCTCAATGAGTCTGAACAACCTTCCAAGAAGTCGATAGTATACCAGGGCCGAACCGAAGGCTCCCACAAACCGTGTCAACATGGTATGTGGGCTTTATGAACGTGGTGTTTGCCCACGTACAGGTATGATATCGCCTGTCCTTTTGATGCCCCGAATGGTGTTTGAATAGATACTTTCCTATAGAAATGTCTATGTTAAACAGTTATCCTGGATGAAATATCGGGTGTCAAATATACAGACGTTAAAACCACCAATCCCCCCCCCCTCTCTCTCTCTCTCTCTCACACACACACACACACACACAGAGCTGAAATATTGTTGAGTGCGGCGTTAAACAAACTGCAACCACCGCCACCGCCACAACAACAACAACAACAACAACAGCAACAACAACTACCACTACTACTACTACTACTACTACTACTACTACTACTGCTGCTACTACTACTACTTCTTCTGCTACAACTCTATAGCAGCAGTAGTAAATCTTACTACTACTGCTACAACTACTACTACTGCTACTGCTACTATTGCTGCTGTTGTTGCTGTTGTTGCTTCTGTTACAACTATGATAATAGTAGCAATCTACACTTTTTGTCCTCTCTCATGACTTAAGTACACTTGACACTGTAAATGAGAATTACAAACTACAGCCAGTTTATGACACACCCTCTAGCAAATAATATTTAAGAAAAATGTATATGGTTGCTATAAATATCAGCTAGAAGATCTACAATGGTATGTGTATACTTGACACACTTGTGAGTGTTAACCTGTGCACATTCGGTAGCCTAGAGTTGATATCTCGTTCTGAATCTAATGCAAAGTAGGCTACAGCTCAACAGGTGCATAACATCTTTTGCACGTGCAGCACGCAATCGTCCACGAAGCGTAATCACGTGATCAAATGAATGAATTTCATTGGACAAGCATGTACCTACTATGGCCGTAACAAATATCAAGAAGTAGAGTAGTCGTAGACGTGCTTGTGTTAAAAATATATGAGACAAACGTGTATATATATACATATGCACAGATTATTTTGGGCTTTTTATTTCGTTTTTTATCTTCGGCAACAGTTGGTAAAGTTTACCGCGTTTTTCATGGACTCCGATCGATGGTGACATCAGATACGCATAAAACTACATGTTATTGACATGTTGGATATAGAGACGATTGTGTTTACCTTCATATTTTACTGATGTTTACTTTCATCTCTGTTGCCTGTTTATGCATGATTGTGTGATCTTGTATAAACAGGACTGGTAATGTAACACTTTAGCTATCTCCGAGTCAGATTAAAGAATCACTTTAAAGCCGCATTTTGTGTTTTGATTTTATGTGCGACACAGAATATTTTCATAAAGATTCATTACCCATCGAGAAATCTACTTATTTGGTTAAACCTTCCGGGCACAATATATTTTCCATATAAAAATAAACCACGACCACAACCACGAACAAGAACATATTGACATAATCCTGATGAATCGTGGATTCGAACGAGGAGGAGAGGATCCTGGACAGCAAAGGGAAGCAACTCTTCTCATCGAATTACGGACCTTTGGACGTCTGAGCCCCCATGTCCCAGAATGTGATGAGTGAACAACATAGTATCACTGCTTGGTCAGTTTTAATAAGGGCGGTGGGGTAGTCTAGTGGTTAAAGCGTTGGCTCGTCACGCCGAAGACCCGGTTCGAATCCCCACATGGGTACAATGTGTGAAGCCCATTTCTGGTGTCCCCTGCCGTGATATTGCTGGAATATTGCTAAAAGCGGCGTAAAACCAAACTCAGTCAGTCAGTTTTAATAATTATCGATGCTTTTGGATACACGTGTTTATGATATTTAGTATTCACAGTCTGACCTAATATGTAATTCTGGAAATTGACGACCTCACCTACCTGCGCAATCACTCATAAGAAACCATGTAATATAATAACAACAATTACACATCTCTTGTTGAAAGAGTGGGCATGGCAATTCGAGAATTTTAATTCTATGTTTGGTATTTTGTGACAGAGTTAAAGGCAAAATAGGATCGCAAGTAGGAATTTATCCTTTGACATTTAGTTGTTAGTGTGATGCTCTGGTAAAGCTCATTCGCGAAACAGTTATTAATCTCGAAACAGTGTAATACAACACGGATAGATTCAAATGGCAAATGATTAAAGGTAGTCATCGACTGTAGGACATAAAGTATCACGTGGTACGGATACATCACAATGGAATCCCCACCCTGTATACGTCACACATACATCTTGCTATAGAACGCGTCTAGCAAAACAATAAACATGTGCCCTGTGTTCTTTTGCTAACCTCAAAACATTTCGTGATACGAGCCCAGTGGTTAAGGTGTTCGCTCGTCACGCCGAAGACCTGGGTTCGATTCCCCACATGAGTACAATGTGTGAAGCATATTTCTGGTGTCCCCCGCCGTGATTTTGCTGGAGTATTGCTAAAAGCGACGTAAAACTAAAGTCACTCACTCAATGAGTGCCGTAGATGACGACGTTTAACATCAACAGCCAATAAAGTCTCCTTGAATACTTAATTACGGGGGAGTGGTTGGAGTGACTTCTGCGTTGGATAGAGTGAATGTATGTTGTGTAATGCCGCAGTCTACAATAGTTACCATCATCACAATAGCAAAATATGCAAGCAGTGTCAGTATTTGAAATCGTGAAAAGATGTCATTGTACCCATCCGATCCACATAAGTGATAACCATGTGTTTCCTAGCACAGGGTCGTGTCACGCTTAGAAACAGCGTTAGAAAGACATATAGGTACATAGACCCTACACTAGTACTATATAGAAGGCCTTCTTTCTAGGGTAGGGTCTATATACCTATATGTCTTTCTAACGCTGTTTCTAAGCGTGACACGCCCCTGTGTTTCCTAGGACTTAGTGAATCTGAGCGAAAATGATAGTCAATACAGGTAGATGACATTTATAACGGTAGAGATAGGTTTTTATTGCTTATTACAGTCCCCGCAACTCGTTTTCTGCATTTAGCAAGATAGGTTTCTAACATGCTGCGGCCCGTGAAGATCCAGGTTAGAATTGATCTTCAGTAACCCATGCTTGTCGTAAGAGGCGACTAACATGATCGGGTGATCAGGCTCGCTGACTTGGGTGACATATGTCATCGGTTCCCAATTGCGCAGATCGATGCTCGTGTTGTTGATCACTGGATTGTCTGGTCCAGACTCGATTATTTACAGACAGCCGCCATATAGCGGGGATATTGCTGAGTGTGGCGTAAAACTAAATCCACTCACTCACTCACTCTGACATGCTGCTCAGAATCTGCTCCGAGTGTTTTGGCTCTGATGCTCATGATGTCATTTACTGGATAGTCGGGGCGGTGGGGTAGCCTAGTGGTTAAAGCGTTGGCTCGTCACGCCGAAGACCCGGGTTCGATTCCCCACATGGGCACAATGTGTGAAGCCTATTTCTGGTGTCTCCCGCCGTGATATTGCTGGAATATTGCTAAAAGCGGCGTAAAAATAAACTCAGTCAGTCAGTACTGGATAGTCTGGACCATAGTCGAATATATATGTATGTGGGTATGTGTGTGCGTGTGCGTGTGCGTGTGCGTGTGTGTGTGTGTGTGTGTGTGTGTGTGTGTGTGTGTGTGTGTGTGTGTGTTTGTTTGTATATTCCTTCATCATTATGTATCGTATGGATATATAATAGATACTATAAATCCCATCATTAAACACCAGGACGTAGATGTTATATCTATAGTCTGTTCCAATAACTATCCTGGATCCGTTCGCTATCATAGTCTCTCACTTACACATAAATATCGTAAACGGTGCAAAAGCAAATTCACTCCTTCATCCGCTTATATTAGGAAGCAAATCGTAACATGAACGAAATTGGAAACGTTGCGAGAAAGTCACGATTGCCTGCAACATGGCCGTGATGAGGAGGTGCTTTGTATTTCAGCACGACCAGAACCTTCCGTCTGATGCAACATCTGAATCACTTCCGAGGAAATCCGTGACTTGGCAAAGCTCCCTCTACCGTTGGTTATCCGAACCACATGAATCAGCGACTCCCGCCCAACAACCTCCATGCCTACTGCAGTCGAGCAGGCTCGCCCACAATGGATACTTTATTGACGTTGATATCCGCGTTGAAGAGAAGAGCGTAGGAAGAGGATACAGAAACTGAAATTGTTATATACCACTTAAAGAAATTAGCTTCGTATCGATTACGTTATTGGTTTTGTTTGTGTCAATGTTTGTTCTTAATATTTTCAAATACATTTAGGGATGTAGGAGTGTTGAAACTAAATATTTACGTATATCGCAGGGTCGATATCACCTGTATAGTTGAACCGTTCTGAGCTCCCAGTGGTTAGAATATTATTTTTCAGCTTTGAAATGCTAATATACAATCACAATGGTAATCCGAATTGAAGAACTGGCATAAAGAAAACTCTAAAAAGCGCACTGCAGCCAAATCTAAATTTGTGTTTTCTATTTGGGATATCAAACGCTATCACAATCCCTAAATGACGCTTTAATGTTCGTGTCATGTTGTTATCTTCAGAAATGATATATTACAACTACATATTCAAGTCGAACCTGACATTCATACCCAGACTCAACGTCAACATCAACGTCTACAATACGGTCACGGTAACGTCGATTTAAACTATTTTGGAAATGAGATACCCCTTCAAAATAAATTGATCTGAGAAGAGATCTTAATGTATTTTTGAAGCCCCGATATAATCCAAATTTTCTCTTGATTTTTGGCACCCTACGATTATAGTTTAAATATATTTACCAATATAAATTAATATTCCTAAAAGAATGGAGTCCTGCTTGAATATTGACTCACATATAAGAGTCTGCATGTGTTCAAGATTCAATCACTTATGATATCTGTCCATACCGTACATGTATATGAAGTATGAATGGGGATGTCGCACAGGCAGTTAGTGTGAGGAGGCCGTTGCAAGGACGTTGGTGTGTGTTGACTTGCCCTATATCAGGAGATATTGGTGCCTTTATGCCACTAGAACGAATGAATGAATCTACACATCACATGGCCTTTGAAGGAATCTTTTGAGGTGGTCTCAACACAAAATGTGGTATTTATTTTGGCCTAGTTAATGAACAGAACGTTAGAGTAAATGAATACTGAATATTCTCATAAACAAATTCCGTTTTGTTGTTGAAATTTTTTATGAATGGATCAGTAAAATCAGAGATGATACCAGGCCTTTCCATGGTTCAAACATAACCTGCCCTACTGGTAGCACCCACCATTCACAGTATTTGTCTGAACACATTTGGAATTCAATATGAGGAATGTGTATATTCGTGGTTTGGGATATGTGGGCTGATGACCTTGTGAATACATGGCGTGGGATATATATGTTCATTACCTAGTGAATACATGATGTGGGAGATGTTTGTTCTTGATCTAGTGAATACATGGTGTGGAATATGTATGTTCATTACCTAGTGAATACATGATGTGGGATATGTTTGTCCATGATCTACAGTGAATACATGATGTGGGATGTGTAATATGTTCATGAGCTACTGAATACATGGCGTGGGATATATATGTTCATTACCTAGTGAATACATGATGTGGGAGATGTTTGTCCATGATCTACAGTGAATACATGGCGTGGGATAAGTAATATGTTCATGAGCTAGTGAATACATGGAGTGGAATATGTATGTTCTTGACCTAGTGAATACATGGCGTGGGCTATGTATGTTCAAGATCTAGTGAATACATGGCGTGGGGTATGTATGTTCAAGATCTAGTAAATTCATGGCGTGGGCTATGTATGTTCAAGATCTAGTGAATTCATGGCGTGAATTCATATGTTCAAGATCTAGTGGATATGTAATATGTTCAAGATCTAGTGAATACATGGCGTGGGGGGCTATAGTAAATTCATGGCGTGGGCTATGTATGTTCAAGATCTAGTGAATTCATGGCGTGGGATATGTAATATGTTCAAGATCTAGTGAATACATGGCGTGGGCTATGTATGTTCAAGATCTAGTAAATTCATGGCGTGGGCTATGTATGTTCAAGATCTAATGAATGGCGTGGGCTATGGCGTCAAGGGATATGTAATATGTTCAAGATCTAGTGAATACATGGCGTGGGCTATGTATGTTCAAGATCTAGTGAATACATGGCGTGGGGTATGTATGTTCAAGATCTAGTAAATTCATGGCGTGGGCTATGTATGTTCAAGATCTAGTAAATTCATGGCGTGGGCTATGTATGTTCAAGATCTAGTGAATACATGGCGTGGGGTATGTATGTTCAAGATCTAGTAAATTCATGGCGTGGGCTATGTATGTTCAAGATCTAGTAAATTCATGGCGTGGGCTATGTATGTTCAAGATCTAGTGACTACATGGCGTGGGGTATGTATGTTCAAGATCTAGTAAATTCATGGCGTGGGCTATGTATGTTCAAGATCTAGTGAATACATGGCGTGGGCTATGTATGTTCAAGATCTAGTGAATTCATGGCGTGGGCTATGTATGTTCAAGATCTAGTGAATACATGGCGTGGGGTATGTATGTTCAAGATCTAGTAAATTCATGGCGTGGGGTATGTATGTTCAAGATCTAGTGAATACATGGCGTGGGCTATGTATGTTCAAGATCTAGTAAATTCATGGCGTGGGCTATGTATGTTCAAGATCTAGTGAATACATGGCGTGGGCTATGTATGTTCAAGATCTAGTGAATTCATGGCGTGGGATATGTAATATGTTCAAGATCTAGTGAATACATGGTGTCGGATATATATGTTCAAGATCTAGTGAATTCATGGCGTGGGATATGTATGTTCTTGATCTAGTGAATACATGGTGTGGGATATGTGTGTTCAAGATCTAGTGAATTCATGGCGTGGGATATGTATGTTCTTGATCTAGTGAATTCATGGTGTGGGATATGTGTGTTCAAGATCTAGTGAATTCATGGCGTGGGATATGTATGTTCTTGATCTAGTGAATTCATGGTGTGGGATATGTATGTTCAAGATCTAGTAAATTCATGGCGTGGGATATGTAATATGTTCAAGATCTAGTGAATACATAGTGTGGGATATGTAATATGTTCATGAGCTAGTGAATACATGACGTGGGATATGTATGTTCAAGATCTAGTGAATACATGGCGTGGGATATGTAATATGTTCATGATCTAGTGAATACATGGCGTGGGGTATGTATGTTCAAGATCTAGTGAATACATGGCGTGGGATATGTAATATGTTCATGATCTAGTGAATACACGGCGTGGGGTATGTATGTTCAAGATCTAGTAAATTCATGGCGTGGGCTATGTATGTTCAAGATCTAGTGAATACATGGCGTGGGGTATGTATGTTCAAGATCTAGTGAATTCATGGCGTGGGATATGTAATATGTTCAAGATCTAGTGAATACATGGTGTCGGATATATATGTTCAAGATCTAGTGAATACATGGCGTGGGATATGTAATATGTTCATGATCTAGTGAATACATGGCGTGGGGTATGTAATATGTTCATGATCTAGTGAATACATGGCGTGGGGTATGTATGTTCATGATCTAGTGAATACATGGCGTGGGATATATATGTTCTTGACCTAGTGAATACATGGTGTCGGATATGTGTGTTCAAGATCTAGTGAATTCATGGTGTGGGATATGTATGTTCTTGATCTAGTGAATTCATGGTGATGGATATGTGTGTTCAAGATCTAGTGAATTCATGGCGTGGGATATGTATGTTCTTGATCTAGTGAATTCATGGTGTGGGATATGTAATATGTTCATGAGCTAGTGAATACATGACGTGGGATATGTATGTTCAAGATCTAGTGAATACATGGCGTTGGATATGTAATATGTTCATGATCTAGTGAATACATGGCGTGGGATATGTATGTTCAAGATCTAGTGAATACATGGCGTGGGATATGTAATATGTTCAAGATCTAGTGAATACATGGCGTGGGGTATGTATGTTCAAGATCTAGTGAATACATGGCGTGGGATATGTAATATGTTCAAGATCTAGTGAATACATGGCGTGGGATATGTATGTTCAAGATCTAGTGAATAGATGGCGTGAGATATGTAATATGTTCATGATCTAGTGAATACATGGCGTGGGGTATGTATGTTCAAGATCTAGTGAATACATGGCGTGGGATATGTAATATGTTCATGAGCTAGTGAATACATGACGTGGGATATGTATGTTCAAGATCTAGTGAATACATGGCGTGGGATATGTAATATGTTCATGATCTAGTGAATACATGGCGTGGGGTATGTAATATGTTCATGATCTAGTGAATACATGGCGTGGGGTATGTATGTTCAAGATCTAGTGAATACATGGCGTGGGATATATATGTTCGTGATCTAGTGAATACATGGTGTCGGATATGTGTGTTCAAGACCAAGTGAATACATGGTGTGGGATATTTCTGGCCATGAACTGTAGTGAATACATGGTGTTGGATATGCATGTTTCCAACCCAGTGAATACATCGTGTGGAATATGAATGTTCATGACCGAGTGAATACATAGTTCATGTTATGAATCTCATTGTATCATGAAGCCATAGTATTCCAGCATGACGTCATATATGTTTCACAAATGTTTGAGTACGCGCAGAAATCTAGTGCGAAAGAAAATTGCCGCTAACGTTTTGCTTTTACAATGTCCATGACCATTATACGCGTGTTCTCTACACTCGTGTGAGTTATTGATTATTTGAAGCTCTGAAATTCATTGAGCTTATTTGACACCCTGAACATGTATTTGGAACTGACGGATATCTAATTCTCAAGAACACCCTCAATTCTGACGTTTATGTTTATGTCGGAGTGTGCCTTTAACGCACGTCTAACGGAAGCACACAAGAGAAGCTGGTCACGTGATACCAAGAACTCGGCATTGGCGCGCGTTTTGTGTTTGAACGCAGTATTATATCTGTTGACAGAGCTCGGCGACTTGCCATGCTCAGGCCTGGCTGGTAACACTCCTAGACTTGCTTAACGCCCCTTTGCAATCTGTTAAGAGTCTCGAAACCACGCCATGTTGCCACAAGTCGACAACATCCAGAGGCAAGATTGCAAGTTTCAAACTCTTTGGAGAACACTCACCAAGAGTGGTGTAGACACATAACGATGCGATGTCATTGGGAACGCCGAAAGGAATGTTCAGGAAAGTGTATATGTCTGGTGATTTACTGACAACATTGGTTGATTGTGTGGCTGTTTCCGTGACGAAAATAAAAACCCATTTTGTTACTACCTTGAGATAACAGCCGTTACTATCCCACCCCACAACCCCTCACACCATCACCCTCCACCCCTCCGACCATTCCGTCCCCCACCTCCTCTGTATCAAGTTTTGTTGTTTAATTATAGTCAGATTATGTTTAACAATCATTTATTCAATAGATCATTCAATAATGAGTCAAAAGTTGTAATATTTCACATAGTGTTGCTTAACAGTTTAAGTCCCATCGAACAGCCTTGGCTTAATCACTACATAATTTATGATATATTGATCCATTTGTATCGATGTTTATATGCTGTTTTCGAATGCAGATGCCATGATGAAGCCGCTCTGTACCACGTTGCTGTAGCTGTTGTTGTTTCACGCCGCAGTCGGTATACCAGAAATATCCCAGTTCAATTAGGAAGTCTGGCTACGCGAACCAGTGTTGTAAAATCATTAACGTGAATTAGTCGAGACCATATTATTCTGAATTAAAGATTGTGCAGGACATTTACGACCCGAAACAAACTTTCCAGAACTGTCAATCGATCCGAGCCCACCCAGCTCCCAGTGCCACCATACACCTATAATCAATCGTAATTATTTCAAATCTCATTTACAACGCCTGAACTGAAATCGACACCTCACCGCCACCTCCCGTTCAGTGTTAAACGCCGGGACGCGATGTTTATTTCTAGCAATGTACATGCTATAGGCGATGTACTTATTCAGCTGGGGGCCATGTGGGCCCGTAATAAGGGAGTCTCACAAAGCCCACCGGAAACCCTCCATTTCTATGAACTGGCTGATACGAACGGCATCCAATACAATGCTTATTGCCCGACGTCATTGCACAAGAAGCTAGTGCACGCATTAAATTTGAATTTGAATGGGGCCATCATTGTATATTTCATCTCATCCGTCAGTTGTCGCGCTCCGAACAGGGGACGGTAATATGCGTTACATAAAATTAAAAGAAAACGATTTTTATGCACCTTCCACAAGCTGATGTTGATGAAGCTGAAAATAATTCCTGAATATTACCCCAGCTGATGATTAATATGTTTTTGTGAGGTTTTGATTTCACTATATCAATCAAATAATAATTTTACGTTTTAACACCGGAGGATTCTTATCAATTGATAATTACGGTTTATACAGATATCATGTTACGGTCATATACTGGGTTTATAACACTCTTACGTTTTGTGATAAATGTTTGGTTTATTTACAGCAATATCACTATGAACCAATGATCGATAAATAGCTTTTCATAATATTGTTTTTCTACAATCACAGATTCATTGTATGAATGAAATTATGTTAGCGTGTCGTCCGTTCACGAAGTGGACATGGCGTTGTTTGGGCTGGACATCAATAACACTCGGGCGTGGTTTTGTCCAGAGATCAATAAAAGCAGTAGGAAATCAATCAAAAGCTATTCTATTCTACTCTATTCTCTGTAACGTCTCAATGGACTGTTTCTGTTATCAGCTAATCTACTGGACATTTCGTGAGTCGACGATAATATATTTCCTGATTTTGGGAAATGAATACTGAAACTGACTGACTGTTGACGACACTTTGGAATCGAAATCTTGTTCGAAGCACTTGTCCAAGCTGTGGACAATCTACTGGATAAAGGATCGGTGATCTATTGTCATATTATATCGTCATTCTATTGTGAGAGAGTGAGTGGGCTTAGTTTTACGCCGTTTTTAACAATATTCAAACAATATCACGGCCGGGGACACCAGAAATGAGCTTCACACATTGTACCCTAGACTAAGGCTTAGTCTCTGAATATATATAATTTTGATAGTAACAAACAAGCCCATTTATATTGAAAAGGAGCCCTAGGGAGACCAGAGATTCAGAACCTGAACCTGAGGAAATCTAGAATTGCTTTATTTAGGGCTTGGCAGTACGGAAATTAATGTGGTTCAGGGACTGTGAGACAGACTAATTGTACCCATGTGGGGAATCAAACCAGGCGTGACGAGCGGCGACACAAGCGAACGCTTTAACCACTACGTTACACCCTTACCCCCAACCCCGAAGACCCAGAGCTTATGTCTGATGTCCACCGCCGTGATATTGCTGGAATATTGCTAAAAGCGGCGTAAAACTTAACTCACTCACTGTTATACAAAATGGCGACATGTTTCCCCGGACAGTCGAAGATGATGAAATTCCTCCTCAGACAGCAACCGACTCGGAAAAACTTCGGATTACAATTATTCTGTGGCAGTAAATCATTTTCATAATCATTGTACCTCAGGCGTAGGGATAAAACTATATTCTTTATTGGCTCTGCTGTAGATCTGTATCAAGTCTTATGTTGATTTTGATTGAGTGCTTACAAAAATGACAAATGACACTAGCCCTCAATATTTAACGCTGGGGGACGTTCAATGTACCGGTCATTGTTATCTAGGTCAAGAGAAATGCCTACTCCTCTCTGTAGGGACTATACTCAAAGCACCAGCGATTTGATTACATGTGCAAATTACACGTCATAAATAAGTTCATATCAATCAAAGTTGGTCGCGGAGATTCCTTTCTTGGGTGTGTTTTGACTTCTGAGAGCTTCTAAGACTTCAGACCTGCCCCACAACGAAGCACCTCTAACACATGTGGTTTCACCTTAGGCTATTGACTTTATACGTAATATGCCTCTGTTCGCCATCATTGAATGGGTACCCTGTGGGATGAGATGGGTGACTGTTAGGTATACACTGATCTATTGATCGGGGTAATAGCTTTGAGCATACACCTTGTATTTAGGTGAGGTGAGGTGAGGTGAAATTGGGTTTAACGTCGTGGTTGAGAATATTTCGCTCATATGACGACGTGCATGCGTGTGTATGTGTATGTGCGGCTGCTTGTACTAGCCTAGACTTAAGCTGGTTTTATAGTGCTAGCCCACTGAGATACCATGCCGCAGTGAAGCATGAATACCCCACTCAGACACATTATACTGACTCCGAGCCGACCAGTCCTTGTTGTACCCATTAATGCCGAGCGCCAGGCAGGGACCAACAAGTACCATATTTTAACGTCTTTTGGTATGACGCGGTCGGGGATCGAACCCGCGACCTTCCGCTCCCCGGGCGGACGCACCTTGTATTTAGAAGATAGCGCCATATAAACACACTCATCAGTTACTATATATTGATGTACCCTAACGTCGGATGTACCGAAATCAGTTAAAAACGAGATATCAGTTTAAACATGTATTGAAATCCCATATAAATTGACGTACAAAAGAAAGTACACACCTTGTGCTTTTGGATTACTTTCCAAAAAGCGACGTTAATGTTTTGAAAAGAGTTTTTACAGTGATATGTAAGTCACAGGCTTTCCTAATATGTTGCCAAAACACCACAGATATCATGCCCAATTGCGAAGTTGTCAGTCAAAATCACAAGACATTTCAAATAATCCCAAAACACCAGGTGTGTACTTTCTTTTGTATTTCAGTATATTAACCTGAAATAAATGTAATACGTGTTATTAAGTGGTTCATCTGTGGAACTGTATAGCTGTCAAATCACTTGGTGTAGTCTGTGACGATAATCATTCGTTGCTTATACTGTCAGATACTGGTTTGCTGACATAGATTTGAATGAGTATGGTTTTACGCCGCCTTTAGCAATATTCCAGCAATATCCAGGAGATACCAGAAATAGGCTCCACACAAAGTACTTAAGTATGGAACCCGGGTCTTCTGCATGACGAGCGAACGCCCATTTCTTGTGTCCCCCGCCGTGATATTGCTATAAGCGGTGTAAAACGCAACTCACTCACTGGAAACGTAAGGACAAATTCCTAAACCAACAACTAACCATTTCTTGTTCGTTTAATTTCCTGCTGGTATCTAGACTAACGCTTAGTACCTTAATATATATAATTTAAATGCCAAGGAACTGAAACACTTCGGGCTTTCCTCCACGTTAAGCATACAACACGGGCATACGAGAGAACAGAACTACACTTAGACTAACGCTTAGTCTCTGAACATATATAATTTTGATAATAACAAACAAGCCCATTTAAACTGAAAAGGAGCCCAAGGGAGACCAGAGATTCCTGAACCTGAGGAAATCTAGACTTGCTTCATTTAGGGCCTTAACATTGCAGGGAGAGCTAGGCAGTAGGGAAAATGATGTGGTTTAGGGACTGTGAGACAGACTAATACCAGACTAGCTGACATTATACATTGGTGTATATAGTCTTTTTCTCGGTAGTTTCAATTGGGAGTATTGCATTTGGAAAGGCATGGTTTGTAAGTTTCGTCACCACAACTGACTGTTGAATCTGATGTTCCCTTTCTGAATTCAGGAGCGATGGGGGTAATCCAGTAGTTAAAGGGTTCGTTCATCACGGGAAGACACTAGTTCCATTCCGGACATGTCTGGCAGTTCATGTGAGAAATGACGTGTTGATCATATCAGGGAATGGCAAATCTCCCCTTTAATACCACTCACACGTACGATGCTCCACTTTAATACCACTCACATGTACGATGCTCCACTTTAATACCACTCACATGTACGATGCTCCACTTTAATACCATTCACATGTACGATGCTCCACTTTAATACCACTCACACGTACGATGCTCCACTTTAATACCACTCACATGTACGATGCTCCACTTTAATACCACTCACACGTACGATGCTCCACTTTAATACCACTCACATGTACGATGCTCCACTTTAATACCACTCATACGTACGATGCTGTAAATCGACATGGTACAGTGTACGTTCATGCCCCCAAACACAAAAGTGCTTATGTAGGCAAAAGGAACCAATTAACGCTTGAAGTCTATATATATAATTTTAATTGTAACAAACTAACAAACCCATTTGAAATGAAAAGGAGCCTCAGGGAGACCAGAGATTCCTGAACCTGAGGAAATCTAGACTTGCTTCATTTAGGGCTTTAGTAGGGACGACTAGGCAGTTGGGGAAATAATGTGGTTCAGGGACTGCGAGACAGACTAGAGGAACCACATCAGGTCTGTAGGTGGGCAAAAAGAACCCCATCAGGTCCGCATGTGGGCACAAGCAGAACCTATGAACCAGTAACAGTGTGGGAATAATGAAATCAGACTTTTTAAAAAATTCAGAACAGAAAAACAACTTCCCAAATGATGTACGATAATGTGGTATGTCAAGCATACTTCCAATGATAGCAATAATTGCTTGAAATATTTTTCGGACCAATCCATTGCGAATGTTAGCACGTAACGAGCTGGTAAGATCCATACAGATCCGTCACTGCCACACTTTCCCGCCACTTCGCCTCGAGGCAGACGACATTCCATTGAGTCATATCTGCTGATTCATCAGCCGTTCGTCAGCCCGCTCCATGCCGTGAGGAGGTACAGTTGCATAAACTCGAGTAATGAGCTTTAATGTAGATTTAGAATGTTTTAGAGGTCACGGGAAGAATAGACTCCAGTGACACGTAGACCTTTCAACTTGGTGATTGACCGCTCTATAGCGCGCATTGATATATTGTGGCATGCGCACAACGATAATACATGCTCAGGGGCCCGTTTCACAAAGCGATCGCAACGCTACGACTGTCGTAAGTGTGTGATAAAGTATGGGAGTTACGATCACCTTAGCGTGCAATCGCTGTGTGAAACGGGGCCCCGGATGTTACTTTATGTGATAATTTATGATAATCTCGAGGTGGAGCGGCTCATCAAAGGTAAATGACGTAACGTTGATGAACTGCGGGTCCAGTTTGGAAATTACAATCTGACAAGAATATTTGATTGACAAGAACATGCTGATCTACGACAGTTTTTTTCTTGTACGTCTAAGGGATACACCAGCAAGGTATCGCTTTTGACATTGCAGCCATATCAAGCGGACTCACGGACGCCTGTCTACGTGTCCGCTTTTGCAGACGAACCTCGCAATCTCCTCACAGAGATAGCCCTTGGGACTGCGATGATACCGTAAAGTAACGAAAGCGAAACACACTGGGTCGGAGCTTGAACTAGTGAGTGAGTGAGTTTAGTTTTATGCCGCACTCAGCAATATTCCAGCTATATGGCGGCGGTCTGTAAATAATCGAGTCTGGACCAGACAATCCAGGGATCAACGACAAGCATGGGTTACTGAAGATCAATAACCCGGATCTTCACGGGTGGAGCCTCAATTCTATACAAAGGTGCCAATTGCGTAGATCGATGCTCATTATGTTGATCACTGGATTGTTGGTCCTGATTATTTACAGACCGCCGACATATAGCTGGAATATAGTTGAGTGTGACGTTAAACAACTACCAACCAACCAACCAACCAACCAGCCAACCAACCACTCAGCTATTCAAAGGCGCTCATTTTTTATTGAATTCCATAACATTAAGAGTGTTATAACAATAACGTTTAATTATATTTCAACAAACTGGGCGGAGGTCATGTAACAATATTCACATACATACCAGGTGTTCGCAGAATTTGTCCTTCCTTCCTGTTAGCTCCTAGGGTCAAGGTCAAGGACACTGTACAATTGGTCCAGAAAGCGATTCAACGTGCTCCGTACACCGGCTGACCATGAGCTGGCCAGGCCTTGCTGTTCTGACCTCTATACCATGCTTTGATATCTTATCATCAAAGTTATCTATGATTCAACACCGCTGCATTTATCAAATTATTGTTGATATGTCTGCCAAGATTACGTTGAACAGCACACTGCAGTGTCATGTATTGCATTACATGCGCAATAATATGACATAAATCGATGATATAAACAACCTGACAAAAGAAAGAGTATCGCACATAGAAGTGTTATTTATTGTATTATATGCTCAAGGATATGCAATGAGTGAGTGAGTGAGTGAGTATGGCTTTACGCCGCTTTTAGCAATAATCCTGGGCCCACTTGCAGAAAGCGATCTTAGCGCTACGACTATTTTAAGTCTATGTAGGAGAATGGGAGTTACAATCATTGTAGCGCTAAGATCGCTTTGTGCGAGTGAGCCCAGGTGGGGTAGCCTAGTGGTTAAAGCGTTCGCTCATCACGCCGAAGATCCGGATTCTATTCCCGAATGGGTACAACATTTGAAGCCCATTTCTGGTGCCCCCCCCCCGTGATATTGCTGGAATATTGCTACAAGCGGCAGAAAAACCAACTCACTGACTCACTCACTCGTGTTTGACGGCCCTCAGTATCATTATCAGCCTTGTAGAACGGGCTGTGTGCGATGTCTAACACCGCTGTCAGTATCAGTCCGGCCATCTGACGACCATCTGTGACCATCGAGTATTGGTCAGGAAAAAACCAGTGATTGATATTATGAATGATGACTATGATCTTCGATCTTCGTTAAATCGCTTGGGGCCCTTCGTGGTGAAAACGACGAGCACACCCGTGTGTGTGCGTACGTGCGTGCGTGCGTGTGTGTAAATAATCATAAGGGCATCATGTTGTTTTATGTGTTTCACGTAGAAACCAAATTCTGAACATGGGTCGGTCGGTCGGGAAAAAATTAATAAAGACACAATTATCCGAATAATGTTCTTGATTCTCATTAATTGTAATATTTATTACAATTTCTCGCATTCTTTGGACTTCTTTGGCGGCAACTGATTATAACATTTTAGATAGATAAACATTGTTGTTGTTGGTGGGTTTTGGGGGTGTCGGAAATAAAATTAGAAGGGTCGGTCAGGCGATGAGAAACACAAAATATAAATGCTGTAATTTTAACCTGATTTGTATCAATTTAGTAACTGTGACAGGTTTAATGATTTTAATGATTGTGTCAAGTCAAGACAGCTATTTGAAGCGTCGTGTCAAAGAATCTGGGTTCGAAACAGTATCAAACGTTATATTTCGTAACTAATGAATAAAAAAGTATCCCTAATAGCCGAGGATGATGCCGACAAGGCTCTTGCGATTTTGCAGTCGTGCTTACCACTATTGTTATGAAGAAGATCGATTTCGCAATCGTGTCTCAGAACCAGCACATTCCCCTTTAACGGTGCCCTAATAATATCCCCGGTATATTGGACAGTGGGAAAGGTCATATATTCTCGGGGTAAATTTCCCCCAGGTGAAAATGATTTCCGATGATGATTTATACCACCAGACTACTTCGGAAACAGAATATAGGTGAGGTGAAATGGTGTGCATGTGTACTTGTGTGGATTAATGCCAGTTTATATTACTGGCCCACTTTAATGACTCAACCAAGCAGACCTGTCGTTGTTCCATTCTTCTACTGCCGAACGCCAGGCAGGACAACAACAAATACCATCTTTATTTTGCGGATTTCACTTTCCTTAGGGACCGTTCATAGTTATGGCTAGGGTGGTGTGTGTGTGTGTGTGTGTGTGTGTGTGTGTGTGTGTGTGTGTGTGTGTGTGTGTGTGTGTGTGTGTGTGTGTGTGTGTGTGTGTGTGTGTGTGTGTGTGTGTGTGTGTGTGTGTGTGTGTGTGTGTGTGTGTGTGTGTGTGTGTGAGAGAGATGATGATGATGGTGATGTTTAAGGGGTTGGGGTGGGGTTATGGGTTCACCCAATTTGTTCTGGAGGTGGTGTGTGTGTGTGTGTGTGTGTGTGTGTGTAATGATGGTGATGTTTAATGGGGTTGGGTTGTGGGGTTATGGGTTCACCCAATTTGTTCTGGAGAGGTGAGTGTGTGTGTGTGTGTGAGGAGGGGGTGGGGTATCAATTATGTACACATGTTCTGGGGGGTGGGGGTGAGCAATTTTGTACATAAAAATATTATGCTTAAATATTATCACCATCACACACACACACACACACACACACACACACACACACACACACACACACACACACACACACACACCTCCTTCCTACCACCCATTAATAATAAACGGTCCCTTAAATCTCAAAATCTCAGATTCTGGTGCTTTATGTGGTTGAGTCCCATCCGCGATTCGAACCCACACTCTCAGAGTACTCGATCTAATCGCCAGCACATAAAGTCAGCGACCTTACACACTCAGCCACTGCTGCTTCCACATAAATGGACGTCTGGCAACTGGTAGTCTAGATCATGTACTTTGTGTACACCTCTTACAAGTATAAATTGCTTTGGCACGGCTCCCACGGCCGAAATATATAAATGCACTATGTCATTTGACTGAGAAAATGTAGCCACAAACATAACATGTTACATTTGACAGCTTTCTAAATGTTCTAGTATAATACTGACTGACTGAGTTTGGTTTTACGCCGCTTTTAGCAATATTCCAGCAACATCACGGCGGGGGGACACCAGAAATGGGCTTCACACATTGTACCCATGTGTGGAATCGAACCCGGGTCTACGGCGTGATGAGCCAACGCTTTAACCACTAGGCTACCTCACCGCCCCTCTAGTATAATAAGACAGCGTGGTGTAATGTGTCGAATCTTGAAACAATATTACAGTGATCGAAAGTTATCTTTAGCCGTAGCTAGATAGATATAATGTATGTGTGCCAGATAGATACACGCTTAAATGAATAGAAAGACAAGAGATAGAGAGTTGCACAGTAATCTATACACAGTAATAGGTAGATAGATAGACAAGTAGATAGATACATTCTAATAGATAAAAATTGGCAGGAGATCTTCGATAGACGGGCTTCCATATACAACAAGATAGATATATCTACAGATAGGCTGATAGACAGTCATACACAAAGAACCTAGTTAAGCACCCGTTGACATATTTCACGACTGAATGAGCCCTGATCTTAAAAGTCACATGCAACGTAAAACACAACTTTGCAGATTCTGATACCTATGCCTTTGGAACATAGCTGGGACATGATTGGTCGTCGTGTGCAACAAAGGGATCCTCCTGTACAGAACCTGCCCAATTGGAAGTTGGCTGCCCCTTCAGAGGATCAGGAGGCTGACAGGGGGTATGAGGAGGAGAGTACTGGCTGTCATACGGTCACATGGACGTTACACTCCCTATTGACCATGAATCGTGTAAGACACGCAAAATGACATTTTGAATATTCACATTCACCAATAAATTCAACATTACACACTTCATGGCCATATTTGTACATACATGGTTTTGTATGAAAATCAGGTGTTTTTCAAACTGAGCAATTATCATCATAAAATCAACATGGATTCCAAGTTTTGTTTATGAATAAAAGGATCATACAGGTCAGAAAAACTCATGTTTTTCCATCGTGGTCACCACGAGAAGTTTTATGTACGTGTTGAAAACATACTGCAAACATACAGGGGGTGCTTAATTAAGTTTTTTGTGTATATTTATTTCACAATGCACACTTCTGCACCTATTACACATCTTGCTCCACAGTCTTGGAGAGCCTACGACGTTACTGCCAAACTCTGGCACCGTTCCAAGGCCACCGAGAAAGAAGGCGGGAATCTGTGGAACCACACATGTTCTCGAGTTTGAAGAAAGAAGGTTATTGAGGCTACACATTGTAGCGATCCACGACCGGAAACCACCAACTAAACTTTCACCCGCGTGCAAAACATTTACATTCATTCTTATCTGGAGCTGACAATTATTTTTGTGGAAATGTCGAATTTGTATCATGGAGCATTTTTGTTCATTATTAACACATGACATTGGTGTAGCTACAGGTCTAAATTCACCATGAATTGTGATGTATACACGATGGATAATGTGGTTTATATAACACTTCAGGGCATATATTATATACAAGAACATGCTCCTTTCTTATCTGTAACTATAGGTTACGCTTTTATTTCGAAATTATCCATCTGAAATAAGTTATAGATAAGTAATTTTGAGAGACATATGGTAGATAAAGCGTCCGTCATTTCTGTTTGGAATTTGAACTGAAAGTGTATAGATGAAGTTGTCTGTAGCCCGATGTTAGTCAATAATTTACACATCTTCATCCGTTATTGATTATCTCGAGCCATGTAGCATCTCCTTTAATTAAAAACAATAGTGTGACTTATATGATGAATTCATTAAGTATAATCGTTCCTTATTCCAAAATGTTTTATCATTAATAGAAGTATTTTTCTACGATCGTGTTTATATTTGAATATTGTCATGGTAACAGAAATGAAACTCACATGCAGATGTTCAGAAATCAGTGTATGATGGATACGAAGGGGAGAGGGGACTCACCAGCCTCTGTTGCATGTTACCATGGCACCTAAAGGAACAGGTACCAGAATAGATCACACAGACACGATCAAGTCTGATTTGGCTTGATGTCAGTTTTATCTCTATATGCAGCAAAACAGTCATAAGAACTATCACGATCTCGTCCACAATACCTCTCATAGAACCGGATCCTCAGTTTCTTCTTACTATTTTATGTTATAAGACCGTTACTGCATACAATCTCAGAGTCTTTCCTTATAGTGAGTGATTGAGTTCAGTTTTACGCCGCTTTTAGCAATATTCCCGCAATATCACGGCGGGGGACACCAGAAATGGGCTTCACACATTGTACCCATGTGTGGAATCGAACCCGGGTCTTCGGCGTGACGGGGCGGTGGGGTAGCCTAATGGTTAAAGCGTTGGCTCGTCACGCCGCAGACCCGGGTTCGAATCCCCTCATGGTCACAATGTGTGAAGACCATTTCTGGTGTCCCCCGCCGTGATGTTGCTGGAATATTGCTAAAAGCGGCGTAAAACCAAACTCAGTCAGTCAGTCTTCGGCGTGACAACCACTAGGTTACACCATCTTCCCTCGTTCGATATAACAACTTGTAATATCTTTGCCTTATATTCCTTAAGGGACCAGTAACAACTCGCGTTATAACAAATTGTCACATCTGATTTGATCTAACAAAATCACTCTGTAAAATGACTTATGTTTCATTAAGTGTAGAGTGAGTGAGTAGGCTTTTACACCGCCTTTGGCAATAGTCCAACACGGCGGGGTAGGCGAGAAATTAGCGTCAAACTTCAACCACGTGGAGCATTCCAACTGGGGTCCACGGCATAGCTTAGTGGTTTAATCCTTCCCTAATTACATTGAACTCCCTTGTTCGATTCTTCATTCTTACTTGTTTACATGGTTGGAATAAAAATTGCTTTATCATTTAAACGAACTTCGACATGCAACTCTACACACTCGCTTTAATCAGCTGCGCGATAAGAGCATTTTCAGGTTTGGTTTTCAAAACAAATCTATATAACCACCCTTAATGGACATGTTGTACAGCTACCTACTCCAAGCCAGACCAAGACTGTCTCACAGTCCCTGAACCTCATTATTTTCCCTACTGCCCAGCCCTCCTAGACTAAAATCTAGTCTCTGAAATGAACATATTTCACAAAAAGACTGTTCATGAAAATAACCATAGAATATAATGAAAAAGGAGCCCATAGACTTTCTTCATTTTCAGAAATTTCCTGAACCTGTGGAAATCTAGACTTGCCACACATTCTAGACTTGCATGGGCTTTCTTAGACATGCTTGTTTCAGGGTCTTTATGACAGACTATATAGACAACCTTGCAATGCTAAAGCCCTATATGACGCAAGTCTAGTTCTGAATCTCATATCACACTATGGCTCCTTCTCAACTTCAATGGTATTATTTCTTACTATCAACATTTACCCGTGAAGGTCCGGGTTAGAATATTGATCTTCAGTAACCCATGCTTGTCGTAAAAGGCGACAAACGGGATCGGGTGGTCAGGCTCGCTGACTTGGTTGACACATGTCATCGGTTCCCAATTGCGCAGATCATGATCATGCTGTTGATCACTGGATTGTCTGGTCCAGACTCGATTATTTACAGACCGCCGCCATGTAGCTGGAATATTGCTTAGTGCGGCGTAAAACTAAACTCACTACTATCAAAATTATATATATTCAGAGACTAAAAGTTAGTCTAAGCCATGGAACGGTGGGGTAGCTTAATGGTTAAAGCGTCGGCTTCGAATCCCGACATGGGCGCAATGTGTGAAGCCCATTTATTGTGTCCCCCCGTCGTGATATTGCTGGAATATTGATAAAAGCGGCGTAAAACCCAACTCACTCACTCACTCACTACTCTACGCCAAACCCAATTCAATTAAATAGTTTTTTAAGTACTGCATGTAAACCGAAATGTTTTATCTTATCAAATAGTGTTTCGTCAAGTCAGTGTTACAACAAGAAACAAAGTGGTTCTATCACATATACATCCACTTTATTCACTGTATACCAAAATGACTCAGTCCAGACGGTGACGAAACCTCTGTTTAAACACACCCAGAGATAATGGCAAACAAACAACGAAAATAGCAACACCGCTTAACCCAAATCAACCCGATTCACAACCTCTGTCAAAGTTCATAAGGTGACCACTCTTAGTCAGTAACAGACCACATCGTACGAGGTCAATTAACCTTTGCGTCTGTCTGTGAATTAAAGCCACGGGATGTAGCCAACTGCTCCCTTGGAGGAAAGGCTGATGCTCTGTTGATGTACTGTGTCAGAGCTGTGGATGAAGCAGAACAGGTGATTCCTCTATGCGCAGGTTAGTTTGACAGACTGATTAAACCCGCGTCTGTTTGTTGCTGCTGCAGAACAGGTGATACGCCTCCACACTCGGATGTTTCTAACAAAACAGGTACATGTTAGACAAAAACAGGTGAAATTGTAGATTTTTATATACATTGTTAATACTATGTATTAGACCAAAATAGGTAAACAAATACATTTACATATTAGACCCAAACAGGTCAAATAATAGATTTTCATATACATGTTTAATTGTTTGTAAAAGACCAAAATAAGCTAACAAATAGTCTTTTATCCACGCTGTTAATACCATGCCATAGACCAAAATAATTTAAGTAATAGATTTTCTTCCGAGACAACATGTACCGGAGGTTAACATCATGAGCAAAGACTTCGGCTTCGGGTCACGATGACCCAGGGTCAGGTTCCATACTGTTACCACGTAATCTGCACAAGACGTTTCTTAAGACAAGCATACATAGCCCTAAGGTAATACCCTGCTTTGGTATCGAGGTGCGGGATTTAAAACTTAATTTAACAATTTATAGAGAAACAGGATATCGCGTTTCCGACATGTTTCAGATATACCACACATTTATACACAATTAAATACTGTTTCTGTCGTCAGCGTACAAAAAACCCAACTATTTCTGTCGTCAGCGTACAGAATAAAATACTATCAAAGTCACAGGATCAAAATGGTCCTCGCTAACGACGCATTAGCTTTGATAAGACCAAAGATTAAACAACGTTGCCAAGTTACAGCGAGTCACGAAAGACATTTTGAAACGAAATATCACTACATTTAAAAAAATGAGATCTGGCAGTGTGATGGATGTGAGGAAATGTTCCATACTTTTCCCGTACCTTACTGACGCCATGTGAACTCAGCCATCTGAACCTAACGCACTGCACATGCAACACACACACACGTGCCCGAAATATAGCTACGTTAGAGGATCAATGTGTCTCAATTCAGAGCTGAAAAATTGTCATGAGTAAGGGCTTGTAGTCTGTCTCACAGTTCCTGAACCATATTATTTTCCCTACTGTAGTCTGGTATTAGTCTGTCTCACAGTCCCTGAACAACATTATTTTCCCTACTGTAGTCTGGTATTAGTCTGTCTCACAGTCCCTGAACCATATTATTTACCCTACTGTAGTCTGGTATTAGTCTGTCTCACAGTCCCTGAACCATATTATTTTCCCTACTGTAGTCTGGTATTAGTCTGTCTCACAGTTCCTGAACCATATTATTTTCCCTACAGCCTACTGTAGTCTGGTATTAGTCTGTCTCACAGTTCCCTGAACCATATTATTGTCCCTACGGCCTACTGTAGTCTGGTATTAGTCTGTCTCACAGTTCCTGAATCATATTATTGTCCCTACAGCCTACTGTAGTCCTCCCTGCAATGCTAAAGCCCTAAATGATCAAGCCCTAAAATTTCGCCAGTTTCTGGAGCTCTTATTCAATTAAAATGGGCTTACAATATTATATAGATGTATATTCAGAGACTGAGCGTTAGTCTATCGATATGGTGGAGCTGTAGTTTGTCTCACAGGCCCTGAACCGCATTATTTCAAACAACCCTTTCTGCAGTGCTGTTCAAAGCCATAAATGAACAAGTCCAGATTTCCTCGGGTTCAGGAGGGGTTCCGCCTATCCAATTGGGTCTTATCAAATTTATAAGGAATTATTTGTTTCAGTATATTCAGAGACTAAGTGTTAATCTAATAGAGCTGAGACAGAGTTTTCAGAGTGGGCGGGCTAATTCATGAAAAGTATTTTAAATCAAAATGAAATTGTAGTTATGGTCAGGTAGATATGGTTTCGTCTTGAAGAAAGTGGGGAGGCTAAGCACACACACACACACACACACACACACACAAGCCCCCCACCCCCACCCAACGCCCCTGTGAGAAGTGGACAATGGAATGAGGGTGGGATTGGGTGGGGCGGGGTAGAAGTAGTTAGGCGGTGTATTGATTGTTTATAATTAATGTTTACTCAAGGGGTCTGACTCGTACATATTACTGCACTCTACGGCCCTGTACCCACCCCACCCATTCCGCGCCCTGTTTTATATTTGCTGTACCGAATATCTTAAAATAAAGTTTCTTCTGTTTGACATGAATATTACCGAAACCATAGAACAAGCAGATTGGGTGGACCCTTGTGGTTTTCGACCAGATATCTCCTCGTTTTAGTCGCCATGGATAAATGGCTGTTTGTTTTAATATGTTTTAGTCATTGTGTTTATCGTGTTGGCTAGTTTGCGCGGTGGAAACTGGGTTATTGAAACACACACTTTGACGAGGAAATCATATGCTATCGAAACCGTCGCCATTTTACAACCTTATTTTGCTCTTTCCTTGCTTACTACGATATCATATCCTGTTTATAAAACTTTAATTATGGCTTCGCGGTTTCATCGTACATACCAAGCATTTATGATGATGATGATGATTATGATTATGATGATGATGTGTCTGGATCAATGGTTCATAAGCAAGAGGAACGGGTCAGAAGGTTCTCCATCAGGCCTTTTACAAGCTCATGACAGTACAGGTCATGCCTAAATAACTGTAATTTAACATATATTACGTATTTACTGTCTATTATTGTTGTTGCTTACTTTGTGTGCGTGTGTGAGTGTGAATATGTATGTTTGTGTGAGTATGTATGCTTGTGTGTGAACGTGTGTGTGTATGTTAATGCGTGAGTGTGTGTGAGGGTATGTATTTTATGCACGTGTGTGTGAGAGTATGTATGTTTGTGTGTATGTGTGTGAGAGCATGTATGTATGTGTGTGAGTGTGTGAAAGAGTATCATGTTTGTGTGTGAGTGTTTATGTGTATCTGTCACTGTTTGTTCAGTCTTTGTTTAAATCTGAATACATAACAGAACGGCATACGAACGAATACTACTTGTTGGTGATCGGCATATTTATCGGCTCAAATTCGTGGTAAACACCCATCCCCCAATCAAATATAGATATGTAAGTACAGTAGGAATGTTATCAACACACTATATACAGGAGGACATTACAGGGAATGGCGGGACATGCCAGGGCGTGCCTGCAATGTACAATAACGAATGTGCAATGGGTGTCGTTATTTGCTCCATGCGGCTATCATGGTCAATACACTCCAAGCTGACATACAATAACCAGGTGATATTGACATATTTACAACGTGTAGGCAATAAGCGTCACGCCTATCTACCGTGTGATAAAGTGACCAAACGGTGTGATCTATATCGCCGGGGTTTATTGTACATGCAGGCGCTGAAATGCTCGATCGTGGGTTCCAATCCCAAATTGGCGATGGGTATCTTTCTAGGACTGGCAGCACGGAACCCGTATCTTGGGTTTTCACCGACACCTCGTGGTTGCCTACCACATCACTCACTCACTCACTCACCCAAACAACCAACAATGACAGTTATGTACAAAAAAATCCCATTAATCCAGACGGTACTGTTTCAAATGAGACCCGGATAAATGAAAAATTACCCATTTCCTTGTACGTGTTGAATGTTTCTATATTCAACTGAGTGTGGCCACCTGTTAGCCACCTGAAAACCAATTCTAACCTGGAGCTTCACAGATCCACTGAACCATGCTTAAAACATACTCAGCGAGCCTGACCTGGTAAATATTTGTGTAAAGCCTGCTGTCTCAGAAATGAAATGATTGCTAAATAATAGTTAATTTTCTGCACATTCTCCATTATAATCAATGTCTAGCCATCCACCTGTACCAATTTTCGTGTTTGTATTTACTACCGATTGTCTGTAAAGATAAACGTAAATAAAGAATAAGAGTCTGATAAGCAGTGGATGACTTCCTATTTCTAATTCAAACCTACAATAAGAGTGTGTGTGAGTTTAGTTTTTAGCAACATCCCAGCAATATCACGGCGGGGGAACCAGAAATTGGCTTTACACATTGTAGACAGACAGACAGACAGACAGAAATAGAAATTTATTAAAGTGTCACAAGTTAAGAATACAATATAAAATCATTATTATAGCATAAGTAAAAGATCTTAACAACCAGCCATTTTTCGGCTTATGAGACACTATCATAAAATCACAGAAACAATTGACGTCTAAAATACATGGTCCTAATTACAGTACAAATGCATTTAATATTTTTGGGTTATTTTCAGTTAACAGTTACCCATGTGGGGTATCGAACCCGGGTTTTAAGCGTGACGAGCGAACGCTTTAACCACTAGGCTACCCAACCGACCTAAACTCCCCACGACTGACCGGGGTATTATTATTACATTCTATTATAATAGTCACCATTCATCGTGGATTTACTCATGCGATGATAGATCAAGATATATATATAATCATGCTATCGTGTATAATGTAGATAACACCGTACCCTTTCTATATTATCGATATCACTAATCCTTTCATTGCAAACAAGACTGACAGTATTAACGCGTCTTTACTTCCTTCTTTAAGAGGAAGTCATGCGGATATAGCCATGCTAAAAATATATGTTTATTTCATAGTTTGAAAAGGTTATACCAGGACAGGCGTAGCCTTCTCTTGCAACAAACGTTGTGCATAGCATGTACATTTCATGTCGGGTCACGTGTGCAGACTGGCATATGATATTAACGCTTTTAACACTTTAACAGCTACTTGTAACAAGAGAAAACCCGGATGCATATCAGGAAGTGTCTGTGTAATTGCATGCGTCACTAAGTAGGTGTGTTCGTATGTTTTGTATAACATACAGCATGATTTATTAAAGGGGAAATGTACAATACTGGTTAAAATGAGTAAGTTTACTTTTGATAATAATAATGAGTATATTTAAAGCGCTGTATCGATCCACAAGGTGCATGCTCACGTTTACGCCGCTCTCAGTAATATTCCAGTTCTATGGCGGCGCGCTGTAAATAATCCAGTCTGGACCAGACACTCGGTGATCAACAGCATGAGCATCGTTCTACGGAATTGGGATGCAGCGAGCCTGACCACCCGATCACGTTAGTCGCCTCTTACAACAAGCATGGGTTACTGAAGATCAATTCTAACCCGGATCTTCACGCGTCTAAAACACAATCACCTCGGTCACGACCGATCAGCGACCGAGGAGATGTTTATTTTGAATAGTAGTGTATTTATACAATTCTTCTGTAGGGGCGTGTCGTAGTCTAAAGTTAAAGCTTCCGCTCGTCATGCTTAAGACCCGGGTTCGATTCCCACATGGGTAAAATGTGTGAAGACCATTTCTGGTGTCCCCCACCGTGATATTGCTGGAATATTGCTAAAAGCGGCGTAAAACTAAAGTCTCTCACACTATTAAAGAAATATACAATACTTGCTATAACAAAATCATGACCTATGAACGACCGAGGGGATGTTTATTATGTACAGTAGTGTATTTATACCCTTCTCCCTCCTTTGAGAGATAGACCTTGACGTTGTATATCCATAACCTTGGCATATGTTGTTGCACTACATGCATTAAAGAACGCAGTGTTGGGTGGCCATACTTCATTGTTTAGCGACCGAGAACATTCACAAAAGATAATTCTCGAGTAGCGCAGAGTCGATGTTGACTAAATGATACATATATTTCTACTCGCTTAACGCTTGATAAACAGGAAGACACCCAGATTTTTTATTTTGGACTTACTCGTCGACAAATAAAATCATATACATGAATACATATACATATCATTTTATACACGTAATATAGACGATCAGTCGTTCGGCATTTAATATAATTCAAAATATTTCACAAGCTTGTCAAGGACCTGATGGAGGCAGCATGTGACCTGTTGGTGGCGATGTCCGGACTCCATTATCTACAGTACGCCGTCATATTGTTGAGTGGGAGTTAAAAATAAACAAAGTAAGAATAGATCTTATGTGGATTTGCTTCGACACGAAGTAACTTGTTGATATTCGTTCCAGGATTGTCGTGTTCACTTTGGTCGCAGTAGCTTATTGAAGAAAGTAAACTGTGTAATCGGTAAATTCTTATCGATCTCACATGAGATAACATTACACTGGCGGTATACGCTATACTAGACACCGTAACCTTATAATGATATCTGTTAGAATGGTCTTCACAAAAGAGGCGTTAATCCGACCGTGTTGATTAGAGTGTGTGAGTGAGTTAAAATTGTACGTCACATTGGCAATATTCCACTCATATCGTGACGACAGAAATTCATAAATGAAGCATATATCTTAGAATAGTTTATGAAGAGCTATAATGGAGGGGCACTGTCCGGTTTAACGGGGCTGAACTATAATGACCATACAACGACTTCAAAAAGTGTAGAAAAAAATGTCCAGTAAAAAAGCGGAGAGTTGTGTCCCTTTGGCGTGCACGGAACCTATGACTGTATATGAAATTCCTGAATCGCCCTGATTATATGTTGTGTGTTTGTCAGAGTCATACCAAAGTGGTACAGGTCTACGCCCTGCCTTACCCCGGCCTTTCACCCCACAACAAAACACAACACCGTGATGACACGTTTTCAAAGGGACGATAAGCAACTTCAGTGCTTTTTCATTTACTACGTCAGTAGACATTTAATGCATGCAGCGTCGATAGTCTATGTAGGTTGGACTGATAAATACATGTATTGTTTATATTATAAATATATTATATATATATATATATATATATATATATATCCAAAAATCTGATAAAGAGCAAGTCAGTAATGGATATATGTATGTATGTATGTATGTATGTATGTATGTATGTATGTATGTATGGATGGATGGATGGATGGATGTATGGATGATGGATGGATGGATGGATGTGTGTGTGTGTGTATGTATGTATGTATGTATGGATGTATGGATGGATGGATGGATGGATGGATGGATGATGGATTAATCGATGTATGTATGTGTGAGAGTATGGATGGATTGATGTGTATGCATGGATGGATGGATGTGCGTGCGTGCGTGCGTGTATGTATGAACATGTATTATGTATGAGTGTATGTATGAATGAGTGTACGTATGTATGCATGCATCCATACATATATGTATGTATGCATGCATGGGTGGATGGATTGATGGATGCACGCGTGTATGTATGAATAAAACAAAGTCCAAAGACATATAACGCCGTATCAAAGGTAATACCTGACGTCATATGGAGGGCGAGGTGCTCGTGGTTTACAATGATAAACGAACTCCTAGAAACATAATATAACACACTTAACGCTTATACCTTTCCTAGAATGATATGAATGTCGATCAGTCACTCGGTATAAATAGATACGGCGTATACTTGCCGAGTCATTACTTCATCCTATTTATCAGTTTATCACCGACCTCTTCATCAGCGGTATTTGCTGTCTCTAAATGCTATATGGTTGACTGAATGTGGGTCTAAATGGTTAACGGAATGTGTGCAAAAACATGTGATCGAACTCTTGACAGAATATGCTATTTAATCTGTGACCTAATATACTGAATATGTGATTAGTGAGTGAGTTTAGTTTTACGCCGCTTTTAGCGATATCCCAGATTATCACGGCGGGGAACACCAGAAATGGATGTGTGATTAAATGACAGACCGAATGTATGACTAAATATGTGACCGAATGTAAGACTTTAATGGTTGACTGAATGTTGCGTACTGGTTGACTGAATAAATATTATTGTGATTATGCGCATGAAGTTTGGATCGCATATGTGACCGACTACATAGTGTTCTCGTTGTTATTGCTCTAGGCGATGGGGTAGCCTAGTGGTTAAAGTGTTTGTTCGTCAAGCTGATGTCTCGGGTTCGAATCCCCACATGGGTACATTGCGTGAACCCCATATGGTGTACCAGTGATACTGCCTAAATATTGTTTTAAACGGCGTAAACCCATACTCACTTACTCGCAGTTTTCAATATGAGATACCCGTGAAGATCCGGGTTAGAATTGGTCTTCAGTAACCCATGCTTGTCGTTAGACGCTACTAACGGGATCGGGTGGTCAGGGTCGCTGACTTGGTTGAGACATGTCATCGTATCCCAATTGTGTAGATCGATGCTCATACTGTTGATCACTAGATTGTCGATTATTTACAGACCGCCGCCATATAGCTGGGATATTGCTAGGGTGAGGCGTAAAACTCAACTCACTCACTCTTAGTTAGAGATCGGGATGGTACGATCCGAATGAATCCGACACGCACCGAAAATTCATATCAGTTCGCTGTGTTCTTGTGAAAGTGCAACGAGTCAACACAGTATAGGAAATTGATTACTTATGGACAAGTGTCCCCCCATAAATCATGCCTGTCAAACAAGTACAAAACAAATAGCCTGTATCATCGTTCTGTTCTGATGATCGGCAATCTCCGGTGGGCATGCGCGTTGTAGTTTCATGGTAGGCAGACATGTTGCAGCATTACAGTTCCCTTGAGCACCACATACCGTGTCGTCATCAACATGGAAGCACCCATTGTCTTTGTACAACATGACGTCACAAGCGATTGTCCTCAGTGCTTTCAGCATAGATCCGCCCCAGGACAAATCGGCTGAGTGAAGGGGAAAATGTCACACGAGAAATAACGAGAAATAACGCTACTTCTCTTTCGTATTCTCTATGACGTAACACGTCTGTCATTGTCATTACATCATACATGTAGATCTGTCTGTATCTGTCCATACATAAATGTCTGTGTATTGATATAACTATCTGCAGGTATATATCTATGTACCTCCCTCACATCTATCTATCTACTAGTATCTATCTACCTACCTACCTGTCTGTCTGTTTGACTGCGTGTCTGTCCGTTCGTTCGTCTGCCTGTCGATGTCTATGTGCAGAGAGAGGAGAGAGAGAGAGAGAGAGAGAGAGAGAGAGAGAGAGAGAGAGAGAGAGAGAGAGAGAGAGAGAGAGAGAGAGAGAGAGAGAGAGAGAGAGAGAGAGAGAGAGAGAGAGAGAGAGAGAGAGAGAGAGAGAGAGAGAGAGAGAGAGAGAGAGAGAGAGAGAGAGAGAGAGAGAGAGAGAGAGAGAGAGAGAGAGAGAGAGAGAGAGAGAGAGAGAGAGAGAGAGAGAGAGAGAGAGAGAGAGAGAGAGAGAGAGAGAGAGAGAGAGAGAGAGAGAGAGAGAGAGAGAGAGAGAGAGAGAGAGAGAGAGAGAGAGAGAGAGAGAGAGAGAGAGAGAGAGAGAGAGAGAGAGAGAGAGAGAGAGAGAGAGAGAGAGAGAGAGAGAGAGAGAGAGAGAGAGAGAGAGAGAGAGAGAGAGAGAGAGAGAGAGAGAGAGAGAGAGAGAGAGAGAGAGAGAGAGAGAGAGAGAGAGAGAGAGAGAGAGAGAGAGAGAGAGAGAGAGAAGAGAGGGGGAGGAGAGGAGGAGGATGGAGATAGATAACCAGACAGATAGATACACTCTAAATCTAAAATATATTAGCTTGCTTTCCCTTCCCTTTCCACCCTCCAAATCCCTACCTCCGCCAGCCCCCCCATCCCACCTCACTGACTGTGTGTGTATATTATCTGAGACGTTTCACATTTCACTGTCTGTTGTAGAAGGTTATACATGTGCACCTGTAATATAAGACTATAAAACACACGGAGACGACCGCTGAACACTACAATAGGTCGTTACTATCATTTAAATTAAGTTCATGCAGGTAGCAAAGGCACTGTAAGTCCCCATGGTCCCTAGTATGGTGATCTACCTTCAGTTGTTGGCGATTACTAGCCCATTTTTACATTGTATTGTCTAAATATAGTTTTCTACTTTTAAAGATATATGCTAGCTAGTTTTAACTCATTTTGTCATAATCTAGTAATTTTACTGTCCTTCGTTGACAGGGTTTTATATATTATATGTATGTATTAAGAATTTAGAACTAGTTTGGTCAAAATTTGACTTAAATATTGCCATTGTGACTATAAAACTGAACTCACTCACTCACTCACTTACAATTAAATCCAAGCCCTGACTGAAATCACGGTGACCTTCCTCTTGTCTGGAATGTGCTGACCAGAGCCTTTTTGTTGTCATTTGTCCAGCAGACCTTTTTTTATTTTATGTAAATTTTAGGACCATGTTTCACCTCCTAAAGCACATCGAAGATGTCTCCGATCTCTACTGCGAATAAACTAACATGTCTGGAGGCAAGGCGACACGCGACAGGCAGTGGCATTTAAGTTAAGTCATTATACTCTCAAACACTCGGGGGAAACAACGAGACGTGTTTACCGTTACTTTAAAAATGTATGGTATTTTAAACAACATAATGACCTATGGGATTACTAGTCTGAGGCTTTGTTTTGACGTACTGGATTGTAAGCAAGGTGGGAAATGTGGCCTGTCCTTTTGAAAACAGCTCGGTTAATTTTGACAATGGTTTCAGTGCAGTTTGTCCCCACCGAATTGAGACCCCTTGTTGAATACGTGACGCTTCGCTTGAATGTGGAAGTCACGCGTGAGATTCCTCACTCGATGAATACACAATGAGTGAGTGAGTTTAGTTTTACGCCACACTCAGCAATATTCCAGCTATAATGCGGTGATCTGTAAATAATCGAGTCTGGACCAGACAATCCAGTAATCGACACCATGAGCATCGATCTGTGCAATTGGAATCCGGTGGCATGTGTCAACCAAGTCAGCGAGCCTGACCACCCGATCCCGTTAATCGCCTCTAACGACAAGGATGGGTTACTTAAGATAAATTCTAACCCGGATCTTCACGGGTCTGAATACAAAATAACTGACTGACTGAGTTTAGTTTTACGCCGCTTTTAGCAATATTCCAGACAATCCAATGACGCTGAGCACCTGGGCAATTGGATCCCGTTAATCGCCGTTAATCTAACGACAAGGATGGGTTACTGAAGATCAATTCTAACCCGGATCTTCACGGGTCTGAATACAAAATAAAGTACCAAGTGTAACTCCTGCTATAATGCGGTGATCTGTAAATAATCGAGTCTGGACCAGACAATCCAATGATCAACACCATGAGCATCGATCTGTGCAGTTGGAATCCGGTGGCACCCAACTGGTCTTCAGCGAGCCTGACCGATCCCGCTAAACGCTCTAACGACAAGGATGGGTTACTGAAGATCAACTCTAACCCGGATCTTCACGGGTCTGAATACAAAATAAAGTACCAAGTGTAACGTATGATATATTTAGGATGATACTTAAGAGGCGAAGTCTGAGTGGGTTAGATTGCTGACTGTCTGAGAGAGTGGGTTCGAATCCCGAATGAGAATCAGCCTAACAATATTACCAGAATCTGTACTTTAGTGCGGAAGTGTAATCCCAAATATAACAAATGTTACATTCTTCAGGCGATGTGATAACAGGGTGACTCGAGTGTAGTTTCAACTGCTTTGAGCTATATTTCAGTTATATCACAGCGTGTCAGCTTAATGATGGAAGATGCAACAGATGCACATCTCATGGGATTTGAATTAGGACGGTGAAACCCCCGAAACGGGTATGATACTGACAAAATCAGAAATAGAGTAAATTTAAGAAAATGGCAGACATAAAAGAACACAAAAGGTCCCCAGTAGCCTTGCTTGTCAAATTCTAGGTGAGGAATAGGTTCCCAGTCTCAGTGCTTGTCACACTTGTAAAGATTCTAGGTGAGGAATAGGTTCCCAGTCTCAGTGCTTGTCACACTTGTAAAGATTCTAGGTAAAGAATAGGTTCCCAATATCTATGCTTCTCACACTTGTGAAGTTTCTAGGTAAGGAATAGGTTCCCAGTATCAATGCTTGTCACACTTGTAAAGATTCTAGGTAAAGAATAGGTCCCCAGTATCAATGCTTGTCACACATGTAAAGATTCTAGGTAAGGAATAGGTCCCCAGTATCAATGGTTGTCACACTTGTAAAGATTCTAGGTAAGGAATAGGTTCCCAGGTTCCCAATATCTATGCTTATCACACTTGTGAGGATTCTGTGAAGTCACACTTGTTCTAGGGTAAGGAATAGGTTCCCAGTATCAATGCTTGTCACACTTGTAAAGATTCTGTATGCTTCTCACACCATGTGAGATTCTAGGTGAGGAATAGGGCTTGTCACACTTGTAAAGATTCTAGGTAAAGAATAGGTTCCCAATATCTATGCTTCTCACACTTGTGAGGATTCTAGGTGAGGAATAGGTAACCAGTACCCATGGTTGTCACACTTGTAAAGATTCTAGGTAAAGAATAGGTTCCCAATATCTATGCTTCTCACACATGTGAAGTTTCTAGGTAAGGAATGGGTTCCCAGTATCAATGCTTGTCACACTTGTAAAGATTCTAGGTAAAGAATAGGTTCCCAATATCTATGCTTCTCACACATGTGAAGTTTCTAGGTAAGGAATGGGTTCCCAGTATCAATGCTTGTCACACTTGTAAAGATTCTAGGTAAAGAATAGGTTCCCAATATCTATGCTTCTCACACTTGTGAGGATTCTAGGTGAGGAGTAGGTAACCAGTATCAATGCTTGTCACACTTGTAAAGATTCTAGGTAAAGAATAGGTTCCCAGTATCAATGCTTATCACACATGTGAAGTTTCTAGGTAAGGAATGGGTTCCCAGTATCAATGCTTGTCACACTTGTAAAGATTCTAGGCAAAGAATAGGTTCCCAATATCTATGCTTCTCACACTTGTGAGGATTCTAGGTAAGGAATAGGTTCCCAGTATCAATGCTTGTCACACTTGTAAAGATTCTAGGTAAAGAATAGGTTCCCAATATCTATGCTTCTCACACTTGTGAGGATTCTAGGTGAGGAATAGGTAACCAGTACCCATGGTTGTCACACTTGTAAAGATTCTAGGTAAAGAATAGGTTCCCAATATCTATGCTTCTCACACATGTGAAGTTTCTAGGTAAGGAATGGGTTCCCAGTATCAATGCTTGTCACACTTGTAAAGATTCTAGGTAAAGAATAGGTTCCCAATATCTATGCTTCTCACACTTGTGAAGATTCTAGGTGAGGAATAGGTTCCCAGTATCAATGCTTGTCACACTTGTAAAGATTCTAGGTAAAGAATAGGTTCCCAATATCTATGCTTCTCACACTTGTGAGGATTCTAGGTGAGGAGTAGGTAACCAGTATCAATGCTTGTCACACTTGTAAAGATTCTAGGTAAAGAATAGGTTCCCAATATCTATGCTTCTCACACATGTGAAGTTTCTAGGTAAGGAATGGGTTCCCAGTATCAATGCTTGTCACACTTGTAAAGATTCTAGGTAAAGAATAGGTTCCCAATATCTATGCTTCTCACACTTGTGAGGATTCTAGGTGAGGAGTAGGTAACCAGTATCAATGCTTGTCACACTTGTAAAGATTCTAGGTAAAGAATAGGTTCCCAATATCTATGCTTCTCACACTTGTGAGGATTCTAGGTGAGGAGTAGGTAACCAGTATCAATGCTTGTCACACTTGTAAAGATTCTAGGTAAAGAATAGGTTCCCAATATCTATGCTTCTCACACTTGTGAGGATTCTAGGTGAGGAGTAGGTAACCAGTATCAATGCTTGTCACACTTGTAAAGATTCTAGGTAAAGAATAGGTTCCCAATATCTATGCTTCTCACACTTGTAAAGATTCTAGGTGAGGAATAGGTTCCCAGTATCAATGCTTGTCACACTTGTAAAGATTCTAGGTAAGGAATAGGTTCCCAGTATCAATGCTTGTCACACTTGTAAAGATTCTAGGTGAGGAATAGGTCCCAGTATCAATGCTTGTCACACTTGTAAAGATTCTAGGTAAGGAATAGGTTCCCAGTATCAATGCTTGTCACACTTGTAAAGATTCTAGGTGAGGAATAGGTTCCCAGTATCAATGCTTGTCACACTTGTAAAGATTCTAGGTAAGGAATAGGTTCCCAATATCTATGCTTCTCACACTTGTGAGGATTCTAGGTAAGGAATAGGTTCCCAGTATCAATGCTTGTCACACTTGTAAAGATTCTAGGTAAGGAATAGGTTCCCAATATCTATGCTTCTCACACTTGTGAAGATTCTAGGTGAGGAATAGGTCCCCAGTATCAATGCTTGTCACACTTGTAAAGATTCTAGGTAAAGAATAGGGTTCCCAATATCTATGCTTCTCACACTTGTGAGGAGTTCTAGGTCTAGTAGGAATAACCAGTATCAATGCTTGTCACACTTTGTAAAGATTCTAGGTAAAGAATAGGTTCCCAATATCTATGCTTCTCACACTTGTGATTCTAGGTGAGGAGTAGGTAACCGGTATCATGCTTGTCACACTTGTAAAGATTCTAGGTAAAGAATAGGTTCCCAATATCTATGGTCACACTTGTGAGGATTCTAGGTGAGAGTAGGTAACCAGTATCCATGCTTGTCACACTTGTAAAGATTCTAGGTAAGGAATAGGTTCCCAATATCATGCTTCTCACACTTGTGAGGATTCTAGGTGAGGAGTAGGTAACCAGTATCAATGCTTGTCACACTTGTAAAGATTCTAGGTAAAGAATAGGTTCCCAATATCTATGCTTCTCACACTTGTGAGGATTCTAGGTGAGGAGTAGGTAACCAGTACCCATGCTTGTCACACATTCTAGGTGAGGAATGCTTGTCACACTTGTATCAATGCTTGTCACACTTTGTAAAGATTCTAGGTAAGGAATAGGTTCCCAATATCTATGCTTCTCACACTTCTAGGTGAGGAGTAGGTCCATGCTTGGTAGGGAATAGGTTCCCAATATCTATGCTTCTCACACTTGTGAGGATTCTAGGTGAGGAGTAGGTAACCAGTACCCATGCTTGTCACACTTGGATTCCAGGTAAGGAGCTCCATAGAACCCATGCTTGTCACTCTTGTAGGGATTCCAGGTGAGGGGTAGGTCCCCAGTATTCATTTTTTCACACTCGAGGGGATTCTAAAGTACCAATGATTGTCTAAAGACTCATATGTAAAATTGTCCCAACGTCGGGTATCATTGCTGATGTCTGCCTGGTCCCGCCATTGTGTACAAACCATTCGTTCTAGCTGTTGTATTGCTGACGGCCGCTTTAAAACAACATTCACTCATGTGCTGTATGGTCGTTAGAGCTTCACGGTACGACCTTCACACACTGCCGAGCCACCAGCTGCCAGGACGAAACTGCTTCAACATCTCTTTTATCTGACAAGATGTGACGGTGATTGACAAGAACCAGGAAATGTTCCAGTATCACTGATGTCCTCAGATGGAGAAGCCTATTTTCCGTATCCTCCTACGTGACATTGATGGCATAATGCTGAAGGCGCTTTTAAACTGTTCGTTCGTTCGTTTGTTATATAACGCCGCACTCAGAAATGTTCCAGCTATATGGCGGTGGTTTGTAAATATTCGAGTCTGGACCAGACAATCCACTGATCAACATCATGAGCAACGATCTACTCAACTGGGATACGAGGACATGTGTCAACTAAGTCAGCGAGCCTGATCCAGTTAGTCGCCTCGTACGACAAGCATGGGTTACTGAAGATCAATTCTAACCCGGATCTTCACGGGTTAACATATTTCATTACTGACGGGTTAGAGCGTCCGTCCGGAGAGCGGAAGGTCGCGGGTTCGATCCCCGACCGCGTCATACCAAAAGACGTTAAAATATGGTACTTGTTGGTCCCTGCCTGGCGCTCGGCATTAATGGGTACAACAAGGACTGGTCGGCTCGGAGTCAGTATAATGTGTCTGAGTGGGGTATTCATGCTTCACTGCGACATGGTATCTCAGTGGGCTAGCACTATAAAACCAGCTTAAGTCTGGGCTAGTACAAGCAGCCGCACATACACATACACACGCATGCACGTCGTCATATTATGAGCGAAATATTCTCAAGCACGACTTAAAACCCAATTTCACCTCACCTCACCATTACTGACGACGACGACGACGAAGGTGATGATGATGATGATGATGATGATGATGATGATGATGATGATGATGATATCAATGGTTTTAATAAACAACATAAACCATTCATGATAACCATGGAGCATGTACGTGGATGGTTTGCAACTGTAACTTTGTATCTTACCGACACGTGTCTCTGGACTTTAAAGACACACGTGACTGAAGTGACTTCACACTCGTGACTGATGTGACGCATTGCAGAAACCACGTGACTGACAAGACTGCGGTGCAATTGACACCACCCTTCAATGAACCTTCTTCATTAAGCTGATGAAACAAACAGCTATCGACAAATGTCCCACTTGTACATGTCAGGAAAACCATGCGTTATGTGTGCACTGCCAGCCATAGCTGAGGTGTCTGCAGCGAGTCTGCAAACGAATCTGATTGTTGTGTAACACACGGAAGTCTCCCCCGTGAACACTGAGACACAAGTTGTGTTTTGTGTCTTGTTTGGGTTTCCGTAATGTCATTTCCATATTTGGATAACCAGAAATAACTGCGATTGTTTGTCGTGCTGTGCTTTGCGACAGTCATGCTTGGAATGTACACAATGACAGGATAGTCAGACAGGAGGTTTTTTCAAATGAACTCACACCGTCTTTTTCAAAACAAACCATAGCACACTTTTTTCAGCGTGATTAAAACATGGAACATTTTCAGTTGGGGAAAGTGGCAACAATATGTATAAAATGTGTTCGAAATGTGATGATGTCAGTCACTGGACTGACTAGTCCAAATGTGATTATTTACAGACTTGATTAATCCAACCCGACTATTACGTGTTATCGTTTTCTTGTGTTGTGCTACCCCTTTATCGGGGCGGTGGGGTAGCCTAGTGGTTAAAGCGTTCGCTCGTCACGCCGAAGACCTTAGTTTGATTCCCTACAAGGGAACAATGCAAGAAGAACAATGTGTGAAGTCCATTTCTGGTGCCTTCGGCTGGAGTATTGCATCAATGCTTGGTCTTGGTGTTTTATTCAAAAGAAATAAACGACTATAGTACCTTTCATAACGCTGAAATCTTTCAACAGGTGTAATTTGTACATACCGGGGATGTAAATACTGCCATAAAATCGACTCTTCTTATCGAAATTTATTTTGTCTACCAAACGGATGTGACCGTTTGTTTTTTAAGGGTCAAACATTGCCAAGGTTATACTTACAACGTATTTCTCTGTCCATACACCCAGGTGAGGGTTCGTTTCTGTATCTTTCTACGTTTTCTGTTTGAGTGAAATTTTGATAGAAGCCGCGCCAGACCAAACTCACTCACTCATTTGGTTATTTATAAAGATAACTTAATTAAATACACATAAAACATGAAGTCCCCTTGTTGGGCAAAAGAAAGTATACACTTAAAAACAAAATTTGACCAAAACATAACAAACGTTTCAAAACGTTACTGGTCTGAAAACGGTCACCGAAATACTAGCCAACGCAAGGACCAAAACACGGCCATGATACCAAATACTTAACATCGAACGGTCATTTTTGTATGTTTTCATTTCACCCGCCATCATAATGGGTGTACACTTTCTGATTTTTCTTTCATTTTACTTTCTTATCACATCAGTATACATGAAGGGCAATATTTCAAGGAAATTTTCTAAGCAGCAAAAGAAACGTCAGTTTGGAATTTTCCTTCTGTTTCCTAACTGTAAACTCATTTAATGTTTTGACTGTATATTTTTGACAACATCTCCAACTTTACCTGAGCCAAGACATTCCTTCCCAAACTCAGAATGGAACCCAGGTAATGGTCTCAAAAACGCAACCTGATCTCGGAGATGGTACGGTGTTCTCCCGTGTTTTTCATGCAACTCATGCTGCACGTGCTGTTCACAAGGACCAGCCCTATAAAATATACCCCCCCAAACCTGGTTGAAACATTCACATTACAACGTCAGCAGGATGCCGCGACTCACGACAGCTCAGAGGAACCAGGCGCTAGGAAGACTTGAAGCTGGCCACACTGCACAAGCCGTTGCCAATCACTTCCAGGTCAACGTTCGGACCATCTACAGGCTGCAGCAACGTTTCCGGGCCACCAACACCACAAATGATCGCCCCCGTACTGGCAGACCAAGGGTGACCACAAGACGACAAGACTGCCATGTTGTGCGACAGCATGTACAGAATCCCTTCATGCAGGCATCCGAAACAGCACGCCAGACAGTGGGAACACACGGAAGACCAATCAGTACTGATACAGTACGCCGACGTCTTAACAGCGGGAACCTCCATTGCCGTAGACCTTACCGGGGACCTATCCTCACCCTTCGTCATCGGCGTGAACGTCTACAGTTTGCCCTACAACACCAAAACTGGCGATACAGGCAATGGGGAACTGTTAGTTCAGATGAGAGTCCGTACTGCGTATCAACTGCAGATGGCAGAACAAGAATTACTCAGACCAATGTGTTATGGAAAGAGACTCATGCGTAGGTGCAAGCATCATGGTATGGGATGGAATAGGCCTGAACCAGAGAGTGGGTCCTGTGGTGTTCAAGAACCTTGGTCCAGGGAGAGGAGGCGGTATCACAGCGGTGCACTACATCGACCAAGCTCTCAGACCCCACGTCATACCACGTTTCGCACGTCTCCGGAACAACATTTTCCAGCATGATAACGCCCGGGCCCATACTGCCAGAGCTTCACGGGACTTCCTACAGCAGAACGGTGTCAACATTATGCAGTGGCCAGCCCTTAGTCTTGATTTAAACCCAATTGAACATTTTTGGGATGATATTCAGAGGAGACTGAATAATGTCATACCAAGGCCGAACACAGCCGATTTTTGCGCCAGGCCTTTTTCAGAGCCTGGTTCCAGGTGCCAATGGCCTTCATCAATCCATTGGTGCACTCCATGCATAGACGCTGTGCTGCAGTTATTGCCGCTCGTGGTGGTCACACAAGATACTGAAGTCAAGGGTCTGAATGGACTGCAAACGTTCACGTAATGTCTTGAAATTGTGCTGAGTTATTCATTGATGTGTCAAGATATTGTACACAGGAAATGTTTTTGATCCGCCTATTATGTCCATTTCTGTAATGATTTGATTACAGTGCCTATCTAATTTTGAATTTGTTATGACGTTGCTCTTTTTGCGGCTGAGTATATTTCAGATGGCCCAGTAGATAATGACAGGGACTGATATTATGACATAATGATAACGGAATGTGACATAACCTGTCGATCAATGTCCAGCCTTCCTCCATATCAATCAGTTGCTCGTACATAACACTGTGTCTCTTGATCCTGTGGGCGCGTAACAACGAGCCTGTATGTAAGACGGGTGTAGATTGCGGCGCTGTGGACGTCATTAGACAAGTGAGTCATGTAGGATGTGAGGCAGAGATTACCTGGAAAAGTGAGATATGGGATTGATCAATGGAGACAAATACCTGTGTGACGAGGCAGAGTGAATCAGCGAGTGAGGTTAGTTTTACGCCGCACTCAGCAATATTCCAGCTATATGGCGGTGGTCTGTAAATTATCGAGTCTGGACCAGACAATCCGCTGATCAACGGTATAGCATCGATCTGCGCAATTGGGAACCGATGACATGTGTCAACCAAGTCAGCGAGCCTGACCACCCGATCCCGTTAGTCGCCTCTTACGACAAGCATGGGTTACTGCAGATCAATATTCTAACCCGGATCTTCACGGGTGTGAAGAGGCAGAGGTAATGGTTATAACTCACGCATTTCGGATTTTAATGACATGTCGTTGAAAGCGGTGTTGAACTTAAATAATAACAGTGGTCCAGGGAACAGTAACTCATTGTGCATTGTGATATTGTCAACCCGTGGTATATGCGTCGACTGGGGAATTAGCTCGGAATTAAGAGTACGTACAACACGTTGACAAGACGAAGGAATACGTTGAGCTCAAACTTCTTTAGTTACATGTCAATCAAATACACAGGACATAAATTAGGTGAGCGGAGTTCCTGCTCAACCCCAGGGCGTTTCCTACGAGCGGCATTATCCTGCTTGTGATCATCCCAACACAGACAGTCGGAATCCTGGACTTTTTGTGTCTAGATGTGAGCATACTAAGTATATATATATATATACAGTTTTTGATAACAATGGACAGGCGATGACTCATCAATGGACACAGAAAAACAATAGCACTTTCTTGACCAGTTGATGTGATGGCAGACACGGCCAAGGGGGATTACCGAAGAAGGTTATAAATGTCTTATAAAATAATTAAAGGTCTGACAAGTCAATGTACAATGCGGTAGTGATAAGGATGTACAGTAGTGATTAAGATTACAAGTTAGCGCCATATATATATTACAATAAAGTCTCACATGTCTTGACAACATAGTTTTGGACTTTTTAAATATTTGGACGATGGCTGTCCTGAATTAGTCACTATAACAATATTGCTAAAAGCGGCGTAGAACTAAACTCACTCACTCACCTAATCAGTCGGGGGATCAGGGCACGGTGACCCTCATTTGTGGCAGTGTAGCGAGTACGACTACATGTATAGAAGTGGCACGTGTTACTTGAAACGTATTCATTTCTGGTTGTTTCGGGTTTCTTTTTGTTTTGTAAATTAAAATGTATTTTCAAAATTTTAAATATTTTGTTCAAAAGGTGTTAGTCCTAATATTACTCCGTTTGTGACTCTGCTGAGATTGAAGATGAATATCAGGATTAACCGTCAAAGGTAAATTTGAAAATACTTTTTCTTCACGATATCATGAGTATCAAGAGTAGTAAGTGAATAAGTGAGTGGGTAAGTAACGTTCCACGCCGCTTTTAGCTATATTCTAACAACATCATGGCGAGAGACATCATCTGTGAAGACGTCTATGCCCTTTGATGTTCATAACAAATATATGTCGTTGGCTAGAATGATCATATGAGTTAATAAACTGTCAACACAAGAAGAAAAAAGATTGTCATTGTTTGTTATTTCAATATGTTCTCCGAATATTATGTCAACATAGTTGTTAAAATCCTCCCAGAAGGATTTGACGCATGGACATTTTATATACACAGGGTCAATATTTTCACCTTCTGACCCAAAGAAAGAGCAGACATTCCGTCCTTTCCGACTTTTACCAAGTGCGAGATGAGATGTTGTTCTGGAACCAGGAAATATTCTCCCTCCATGTGGAACTGCCTGTGGTGGGGATGTCTGGAACCGGACGAGCGGGGCGATCACAGACACGTGGCCAACATTGCTGTATTGTTTTGGGAGTCCGCGGTGCACGACTGACACGATCTGCTCTATTTATAACCCCTATGACGTCACACTGACAACACATGGCATCATAGCTAGCTCTAAGACTTTGGTAAGATCTCAAAGGTCACAGAAGGTCACACGGACCAAACAATGGGAGTCAGATCTCGACAGGCCAGGGAATCCTACGTGACGAAGCCTGTTTTTATGCATGGTTTTAGCACAAGGAATCAACACAACACTGTCCGATTATTTGAGTAACACCGGAATGGACGGTTCCAAATTCCGCTGGAGGATTATTGTGTGGTAATTCTTACAAAACACACATTTTTAACCTTTCGGATTGAAACAATGTTCCATGTTTTAATACCACAGTGCAAATATTTTTCTATGCAGATTCTTCAGTACTTAGTACGATTCATTTTTTCCTTCAGTTATCTTAAAAAATATGTTTTGATTACTTTGAAATGGAAGCAGAGCAAAAATAGACCCTTGCCTTCAGTTCTTTGTTAGGATATTTTTTCTTTTGTTGTTTTTGCTATAAAAATTGTAATAACAGCTTTGAATATTGAGTGAGAGTGTTGCCCCGCCTTTAACCTTTATAATTCAAGTGATATCAATTTTAGATATATCAACACGCCAGATAGGTTTCACATTGTACCCATGTGGGTAAGTGAGTGAGTATGGTTTTACGCCGCTTTTAGTAGCATTCCAGCAATATCACGGCGGGGAACACCAGAAATGGGCTTCACACATTGTACCCTGTGGGGACTAGAACCCGGGTCTTCGGCGTTAGGAGCGGACGCGTCAACCACTAGACTACTAGGCTACCCCAACTGCCCCGGTACCCGTGGGTGGAACTCTAATGTGGGGTATTGTGTAAGTCGACGACGTGGTTTCAGGAAGGTATCTTACATCAACAAAAGAGTACCACCATCATGATCCGGGTTAGATTGATTTTCAGCAATCCATGGTTTTCACAACAGGCGACTTAATGGATCTGTAAGGAAGGATGACAATATTTTATTTTATGATAGGATATTTATATAGCGCACGTATCCACGCAACTAGTGCATGCTCAATGCGCTGTTATTTTTCCCTTCGATCATTGGATGTCAATCTCAACGGCACATCGTATTATCAATCTCAACTCCCTGGGGAGTATACAACTCTTGCTGCCACTAGGCGCACCGAGTTATTGTGGCTTTCTCATCCTAACGAGGTACCCATTCACAGCTGGGTGGACTGGGACACATAGTCACAGTACTTTGTCCAAGTTCACTGCACGTTGCTGTACCCGCAACTAGGTGTTTGCACGTATTCATGTGGCCACCATCTGGTCATATACCAGCGGATTCGTGGGTTCTTTTAAGTGCACAGGGTTATGTACTGTACACTAGGGGTTGTGACAACACTGAAAGAGGCTGCACACAAAGTTGACTCCAAGGTTTTTACACCCGGTCACAGGTGGGCTCGATCCCGGCACCTCAACCTCGCTGGATTACTAGCCTGGCGCCTTAGCCAGCTCGCCCACCATGCCCCCAGCTCGCCCACCATGCCCCCAGCTCGCCCACCATGCCCCCAGCTCGCCCACCATGCCCCCAGCTCGCCCACCATGCCCCCAGCTCGCTCACCATGCCCCCAGCTCGCCCACCATGCCCAATATATAGATGAACAACTTCTTTATTACAGTGAGAGCGACGTTCCGGTGTAGATTCTGACACAGTTATCAAGCAAGTGATGATTATCAAGCAAGTGATGATTATCAAGCAAGTGATGATTATCAAGCAAGTGATGATTATCAAGCAAGTGATGAGTATCAAGCAAGTTTATGGACTGGGGCCGTATTTATGGTTGTAAGGCTCGGTGACATGGTGGATGCATGCCCTTGTATCCCCGTTGGTTAAACGATGTTCAGGATGTCTGTCACAGGATTGTCTAATCCAGACCTATTCTCAGGACCCGTGAAGGTTCTGGTTTACAGATGGTATGTCACTTATGTGGTCTGATTGGTTGACTTCTCGAAGATCGATGCTCATGATATCAATCACTGGGTTGTCGCCTTTATTAAGACCGTCATCGTACAGATGGATGCTCATGCTGTTGATCACTGAATTGTCTGGTCCAGACTCGATTATTTACCGACCGCCGTCATATAGCTGCAATATTGCTGAGTGCGCCGTAAAACTAAACTCACTCACTCACTCATACAGCTGGAATATTGCTAAATGTAAACAAACACACAACGACTATTTTCGTACATTTGTGTATTTGCCTTCACTTCTTAAATGACTTGAAGAGCCTGTGTGATGTTAGTCCTTATTCTCTGTTATATACTAGATTATGTGTACAAAACGTGGTCTATGAGTTAGCATTCGTGACTAGCATTCGTAAACTGCAAAAAGACGTCATTCGGCGAGTCCCGGATTCACACGAGTGACCCATGGCCGGTTTCCGTAACGACCACTTAGACGTCGTTCGGCTTATCCCGGAAGACCTCACGTGGTTGCAGTTGGACAAACATATTTCATTTCGGGACGTCTGTTACGGAAAGATCCGAGTGGTGATGAATGAAATAGCCAGGTCACAGCGCTCCATGCACACGAAATGCTCCGGTTGCAATAATTGAAAGAGCTATAAAAAATCATAATTACTTGAGTTACTGCTTGTCGAAATGAATTCAACTTGAAATTATTTTTTATCAATGCAATATAAAGAAGATTATGAAAACCGAATATGTTTATCAGACAGCATAAGTTCCTTTATCTGTGTCAAGTCATGTGATTGGTGCTGAGACAGCATAACCTGTTGTGGATGTTTTAAAGCATGTTTCTTTATTCATCTTCGTGCTTTCAAATAATTTAATGTGCATGCTCAGGTATGCATATTGTTTCCATACTGCACGAAATATTTTAAGTTTTTAACGACTTCAACAACCAAGAGTTTATTCACGAGATTAGCAAATGTTCCCGACAAGGCTAATGCGTGTCCTACACAGAGCTGGTAGCGTGTATCCCGCGCTGTAGTGGAGCCCTTTAAATGTGTTTTGTGTGAACGCGTGCCTATGTGTGTGTGCGTGCGCGTGCGTGCGTGCGTGCGTGCGTGCGTGCGTGCGTGCGTGCGTGCGTGCGTGCGTGCGTGCGTGCGTGCGTGCGTGCGTGCGTGCGTGCGTGCGTGCGTGCGTGCGTGCGTGCGTGCGTGCGTGCGTGCGTGCGTGCGTGCGTGCGTGCGTGCGTGCGTGCGTGCGTGCGTGCGTGCGTGCGTGCGTGCGTGCGTGCGTGCGTGCGTGCGTGCGTGCGTGCGTGCGTGCGTGCGTGCGTGCGTGCGTGCGTGCGTGCGTGCGTGCGTGCGTGCGTGCGTGCGTGCGTGCGTGCGTGCGTGCGTGCGTGCGTGCGTGCGTGCGTGCGTGCGTGCGTGCGTGCGTGCGTGCGTGCGTGCGTGCGTGCGTGCGTGCGTGCGTGCGTGCGTGCGTGCGTGCGTGCGTGCGTGCGTGCGTGCGTGCGTGCGTGCGTGCGTGCGTGCGTGCGTGCGTGCGTGCGTGCGTGCGTGCGTGCGTGCGTGCGTGCGTGCGTGCGTGCGTGTGCGTGCGTGCGTGCGTGTTTGTGGATGGATTGATACGTGTACTAGTCCGGACACTGGCCGGATTTATACTGCTAGCCCACTAACCCGTGAAGATCCAAGTTAGAGTTGGTCTTCACTAACCCATGCTTAAAGGGCCTTATGGGATCGAGAGGTCAGGCTCGCTGACTTGGTTGACACGTTTCATCGTATCCCAATTGTGTAGATCGATGCTCATGCTGTTAATCACTGGATTGCAGGTCCAGACTCGATTATTCACAGACCGCATAATGGCATCGATCTATCGAACGTCCATACCGGATAGACGCTCTGTCCACAAGACCAGGGTGGCGGTCCTACCGTATTCCTCCAGAAAAACAAGAATACATAAAAAACAACATTTTTTATCTTCTTTGAGTGGCAATTTAGAATCTTTGCAGTTCAAACGAAATGCACCACTCTTTGTTTGAGGTGCTCAGGGCCGCTTACTTCCGGTACCAGATTTCCGGTGACAAGCGTATATTCAAGAACTAGTTCTGGTTCCAAATTGCGCGACCGCCAAATACGACAATACCGAACCAAGTGTAAACCATGCTTGGCTGTCACAGCTGTTGACAGTCGTAATAGTTGGCTAATTTGGGGATGGTTATAGGGTAGGGACGGGTAACCCGGATACCCGGGACGGGTGGGTAATGACTTGGACCCGGGTACCCATCTCAATACCCTGACCCGTTATGATCATGTGGCTAATAGATTAAACAATGTGATATGCTAATGACAGTCAGCTGTTTTGAATATAATACATGATTAAGATGTTGAAAAATTCGGAATTTTAGTCCCCGAGCTGAAGAATACGTTGCCACTTCTTACAAATTTGATGTCAGGAATTAATACACCGGGTATCCGGGTACGGTAGGGTAATAGAGGGTGGGGTACCCGGGTAAAACCTTCGAAGTTTATGAAACGTTGTTTGTCACCGGAAGTACTAAGGTCTCGCGAAATGCCGTGACCTACTTACGGCCCATTGGGACAGGGTGACATACATACATGAATTCAGCGAATCAATAGCCTCAAGTTCCATTAAGTCGCCTCTTACGACGGGAATGGGTTGCGTGGGATCGTTACTCTCGCAGCGTACCCCAGTGGACGAGCCAGTTTATGCCACTGAGGTAAACTTTCATTGTTAAGTGACGCTATCATAGCAGCAACATGAGTCGCCAGATAAGTGACAGTTCCCACACTTAATAGGACTTCTTATTGATCAAGTTCAAACAAGCTACTATATAGTTAGTCTGTCGTACAGACCCTGAAGCAAATATATCCAAGAAAGCCCACGCAAGTCTAGAAAATGTGGCAAGTCTAGATTTCCTCAGCTTCAGGGCTCCTTTTCATTATATATATTATTTTTTTTACTATGAACTTTTTTCAGTACAATATGTTCATTTCAGAGACTAGTTGTTAGTCTACTATATATTGTGCGAAATAGTTTACAAATTTAGTTTGGCAGTTGGGCTAGCTATGCCTGAGAGTTATTAGCCCAAAAGATACAAGCAAAAATTCACTAGCCCGAAATTTTAATGTAAAAAGAAACTAAACAAGTCGGAAAGCAAAAAAATTACAAAAGTGGCCCGACTGAATTTTTACTAAAATGGCTATCACACACTTTATACTAGGTCATATGATTTCCAAAACATGATTTCCGAAAGGATCTAGAAGTAAGTGGTCTGTCAGCTCGCTGATGCTTGTCGTTAGGAGACTGACGGGATCGGGTGGTCATCGGACACATACGTTCCCAATTGCGTAGATCGATGCTCATGTTGTTGATCACTGGATTGTCTGGTCCAGACTCGATTATTTATAGACCGCCGCCATATAGCTGGAATATTGCTGAGTACAATTACTCAATTACGAATTTATGTATCAATCATTATGTATTTACAACTCCAATAAAGGACTAAAATTAGCATTCACAGGCACGAAAAACACCTTAGACGCATACTAAACTGCAAGGCAAAAGAAAATACACTTGAAAATTTGACTATAAAATAGCAAACGGTATCAACACGTTACTGGGTTGAAAACAGTCGCCAAAACACCTGCACACATACTCGTATCACTTACATAACCATTGAATAACAATTTCTTGTTTCTTCTATTTTAGAACATAGGGCACCGAACATAGAGGCATTATTCAACCGGAATTGTTAACATCAGCGGCATCTCCAATGCTTTAACGCAGATCCAGATTTTCAACTGTAGCAGGGTCGGTGGGTGGGGTAGTCTTGTAGTTAATGGGTTCGCTCGTCACGGGTTCGATTCCCCACATGAGTGTAATATGTGAAACCTATTTCTGTCTCCGCAGCTGTGATATTGT